>NW_026705731.1:0-300000 GCF_029867415.1 Vicia villosa
CTGGTGGCTTGGTTGTCAAACGCATCATCTTACCACAAGGTGATCCCAGAGGCAAATGGACTCCCACCTACGAGGGACCATTCATAATCAAGAAAATATTCTCCGGCGGCGCCATGTTGCTTACCACCATGGATGGCGAGGATTTCCCACTCCCTGTGAATGCTGACATAGTCAAAAAATACTTCGCTTAAAAAGAAAAAAAACAGCTCGCTAAGTTGAAAACCTGAAAGGGCAACTTAGGCAAAAAAAATGAGCGTCTCGGTGGATTGAAAACCCGAAAGGGCGATCCAGGCAAAAATTAGAGACTAAACAAATACTATCCCGGTAGGCTGAAAACCTGAAAGGGCAGCCTAGGCAAAAGTTAGGGAATGAAGCATACAACTATGTTCCGTTCAGCTGCCTACTCACCATCAAGATTCAACACCTCAAAGACACCGATCAGTCCAATCACTTTCTTCCAACAAGTGAGGGATGAGATGCTCGAAGACAGATTGGCAATAGCAGAATTGAAACTTGACTGGATTGTTTTCACATAGCTATTTATCTTTATAAATATTTTCCAAAACTTTATGACAGTTTCCTACTTCTAGGATTGTTGTCTCCCTGTGCTAATCAGCCTATCATGGCTCTTTTTCAAAAATCAATGCAGCTTAGGCTCAAAAAATCACTATTTTCACTTTTTCTGTTTTAAATACGTAAACGTCCCAATGATAATTCTGAATGAACATGTGCATTTGAATATGATTGATGTTTACCAGGAAAAACAGGAATAGCATTCAGGTAATGTCCCAATTATCTGGACATCATCCCATCAGAAGAAAATCCCCAAGAGAAGCGCATTTCTCAGCAAATTCCTCAAAAAGATTTTCTCTTCAAAAGAAGTCTTATCCCCCAGCAGGGTTGTTCCAGATTACTATCTTCAGAAGGTGTGATCCCTGCACCCGGACTTGGTCAGATAGTGCATCGGAGGATTATGCATCTTCCTCATTCCCATTTGAAAGGGCATCAGAACTTCCAGCTACCTTCCATTCCCAAGTGATAGTCAAAGATCCTTCAACAGAGTACCATGGTTCTCAAAGAAGTTCCCCAACCGAGGGTACTCAAACAAGACAAGAGATCATCACAATATAGTCATATCCAGATGGCTATCGGAGATTTACCTTCAAACCAGAAGCTTGACACGCTCAAGTCATATATCACATATCATACATCATACATCATATTCACACATCATATTCATATTCATATTCATACATCATACATCATACATCATGCATCATGCGCATATTCATACGCATATTCATACACAACATAACATGCCTATTTCTCCTTTAACTCACATTACATGCATCATAAACATTGCATATCGCTAACTTGATTTTTTCAGGTAGACAGATATCTTCAACAAAGATATTCTCAATCATATGCAGTGTTCACCTGAATTCCATGAACGGTTCTCTCAGATATAATCAAGCCGAAGATTCATTCTGATCACTTATCAACTCAAAAACAAACATCACAGATCTAAAGTTGATACCTCAGACGGTTCCAGAACGATCTAACATTGAATATCTAAAGTCGATACCTCAGACGGTTCCAGAACGATCTAGCATCACAGATCTAAAGTTGATACCTCAGACGGTTCCAGAACGATCTAGCATCACAGATCTAAAGTTGATACCTCAGACGGTTCCAGAACGATCTAACATTGAAGATCTAAAGTCGATACCTCAGACGGTTCAAGAATAATCTAACATCACAGATCTAAGTCGATACCTCAGACGGTTCCAGAATGATCTAGCATTGCAGATCTAAAGTTGATACCTCAGACGGTTCCAGAACGATCTAGCATCACAGATCTAAAGTTGATACCTCAGACGGTTCCAGAACGATCTAACATTGAAGATCTAAAGTCGATACCTCAGACGGTTCAAGAATGATCTAGCATCGCAGATCTAAAGTTGATACCTCAGACGGTTCCAGAACGATCTAACATTGCAGATCTAAAGTTGATACCTCAGACGGTTCCAGAACAATCTAACATCGAAGATCTAAAGTCGATACCTCAGACGGTTCAAGAATGATCTAACATCAAAGATCTAAAGCTGATACCTCAGACGATTCCACAATGATCAACTGTCAAAATCTAAAGCGGAAAAACTTTGGACAAGTTGCGTAGCAATCATCCTCTTAGACTTACAGCGGTAACCTTGGACGGTTCCGAAACAGTCAACACAAAGACTTTCAAATCCTTCATCAAGATATAATCAATGGATTCATTCTGATGAACAAACCCTCAACCCATTTACCAGGTGGCATCTGAAAGCCCATCTCAGGTAATGTTCCAATCTGCCAACAATATTTCGCAGACGACATTCAAATGCAACTTCCAACATCTCTTCTGATCAAGGTAAGTGCAAATTTTCAGGGCATCTAAATATTCAATCATCTTCTACCTTCAGATTTCAGACAGTCTCTTCAGGTTTAAGAAGATTGAATAGGGGCAACTGTTATACCCCAAAATTTGCCCGCATCTTTTTTCAAGAAAACTCCAATCTGAAAATTAAGAGTCTCATATAATCATGGATTTTTATTTCAACAAATATCCTGACATATGAAATACTTAGTTTTTAGAATTTTTCTTATACAGTAATTTGGCTTGCAGTTGAATTTATTCTTACGCAAACGCCAAATACTGTTTATTACTTCACACATGCTATTTATTTATTTACAGATAAATAGTACTGACACAATTGGTACAGATTTAAATCTTTTTGCAGGCGCAGAATCAGGAAACTCAGACTGTACTGGTAACAGTCAGTCGACAGTCAAACTGCTGGCAGTACAATTCTCAGTGTTTTGTACCATCAATCAAATCAATCTTTTACAATTCAAAATTCCAAGATTTTTGTTCTAGAAGTCTTCTGAATATCACGCGATTAGCAGAGACTCAACACTGCACAAAAATCAGGTACGCTTAATTGTCTCCTACACAAACAGTCCCTGACTAGGGTTTTCTTGTTTTTACAGGAGAAACAAGTTTTTGAGACCTCAAATGGATTTCATGCACATCCATATATCTCAAAGTACCATCATACAAATTTTCAAACTTCAATTCACTCAGACGCACCGTCAGCAGCTCAAACAGTCAACAGACGACCCGTTTGACCAAAAAGTCAACAGACAGTCAAAAATGAAATTTTTTGTCAAAGTCCATATTTTGTCAAAGGATTCATCATTTGATCATTGGATGATCATAATTCATCAAGGAAAGATCAAAAATCAACAAAACCCTAAGATTCAAAATTAGGGTTTTTGCCTGAAAAGTCAACTCAACTTTGACTGGTCATAACTCTCTCATCCTTCATCCAAAAAATTCAAACCAAAGCTCATTTTGAAGGAAATTCAATTATCTTTCAAATGCAATTGATCCCATGGTCATTGCATTCACCATCTGAAAAATATGACCAAAGAAATTACAGGTCATTTTCAAAGTCAACAAAAAGACACTTTTTTCAAAAGGACACACAAGGAGCATCAAAAATCATTTTGACATGAGACCAAAGACATTGGTTAGAGGACTCTTTGAGGTTTCCAAAAAGTGCAAGAACTCCTTCATATGACAAAAATTGAGGGATTTACACCTTGTTGAAGTTGGCTAAATTTTGGAAAATGCATAAAAACAACATTGCTCAAAAATGCATTTTTTCCAAATGGGGCCAAGTTTTCATGGTTCAAACATCATTACCATAATATTATGGGCCTCCCACGACCAAGACAAGGCCCACTCCATTTTTTATTCATTTTTGGTTTAATTTTATCACATATAAGATTAAATTAAAAGGAAAAATGGATGGATAAAGAATAGCTTACAAACCAAGCATGACTCATCAAGAGAATCATTCAACTCTGCCCCAAGCCAAGTACAAACAGAAGGAGGGTGGAAAATCAAGCCATGGTGGCTTAAATGCAAAGCTACTCATGTTGAAAAAGTCAAGATTCCACAAAGCTAAGATGCTTCTTAGCTTCACTTCCAAGCAGCTCTTGGCCTATAAAAGAGCTATCATACTTCAGCAATCAAAAGGGAGGACGAATTCAGAAGCATTCATAAGCATATATCACTCTTGTAACAACTTGTAATATTCAAAGAAACTTGAAATTCGAATTTTAAGTTTCAGTCAATTTCAATACAAACTAAACATTCAAACATCATCTCTGAGCTTCACTGAAACTATTCCAATCAATTGCAAGTCTTAAACCTCATTGAATCGAGCTACACAGGTCACGATTTGCTCAAACAAAAACCAACTCATATCTGATCATACACGCACATTTAACAAGATGTAGATATATATTTGTGTTTAGATTGGTGCTCTGGTCGTTTCTGGAGCTTTAATTAAGTTTTAATGACCGTTTGCACAAAACCACCATTTTAGGGTTTCTAAGCTCAAATTTAGGGTTCTTCATTAGAGCCAAAATTAAACCAAATTAAGGGCATGGTTACATTCAGTGGAACAAGACGAATTTAATGGTCCTATCGCGCCTGATTTCTATGTTTGTTTACACCTATTCGCTATTTTGCAGGGATGAGTTTAATCTATTACAGCGCTTCTAGCCAGAAAGCGCTGTTAAAAGTGGTGTCCGGAGGTTGAAGATGATGCGTGTCCTCACCCCATTGGCCAGCCAGCGCGCGCGTTCTTTTAAATTTTCCTCTAATCAAGTGTTTTGCAGGTATACTGATTGCCATGCGCCTCAAAATCTGAGCCTTCTGATCCACTTTCCATCTAATCCAACGCGCCAGATCATGCATGAACATCATACTCCCTCATAATCAACCACATCTGATTAGTATCCTTTTATTTTTTATTTCTGTTTTAATTTCTTTGCAAAATTAATTAAAAATAGTTTCAAAAATTCAAAAAATACACAAAAAATATTTTTAAGTTTCTAAAATAATATATTATTTTCTGAAATAAAAATATTTTATTTTTCTTCATAATTTCAATATTTTGCATAATTAATTAGTATATATTTATATATTTGCTTTTTAATTATTCTAACCAATCAAAAATCAAAAAAAATTGTTCTTTATATAAAATATTGTTTATATATTATAGACTAATTTTGTACATATTTTGAATAATTTTCTCTTTAAGTTTTAATTATTTGTATAATTATTTGTATAATTATGTATTAATTAGCTTAATCAATTTCAAATCAATTTCAAATCAATTTCAAATCAATTTCAAAAATTCCAAAAAAATTAGTTTTGTTTTAAAATTAATTGACAAATATTTTGTACATATTTTAAACTTAATTTCTAGGTTTAAATCTATTTTCATCTTTTTTCTTCATTTTTAATTTAATTAATCATGCATTAATTATAATTAAAATCAATCATAAAAAATCCAAAAACATGCATTTCTCTATTTATCTTATTGCAATTTAAATTCCTAGATAAATGTATAGGATGTCAAATTCATGTAAATAGGCTAGTTTACATTTCCTGCACAATCGATGTAATAGCGTAGATTTACTTTCCGCACTTTACATTTCCGCATTTTAATTTCCAGCAAATATAAACTGCGTGTATGTCAAAGATAAAATTGAACCGTTAGATCACTAACTTCAAAGATAAAATATCTGAATCCAATCACAATCGCACTTGCACCTTTTAAGGTAATCCCTTCTCATTCTTTTCAAAATCAAAGTCAAAATTCTACTGTTTCGAGTACAAAATCGAACCTTTTGTTTGTATCCGGTGAAAGGATAGATTTTTAAAGGAAATAGGATAAAGACCTTACAACTCAGGGTAGACCTCCTAGTTTGCTTGCTCAAATCAAAACAAACAAAATTCTCATACACTGTTGTTTTTCAAAACAAAACTTTCCAAAAAGACAATATTTTGTATACATCCAAACACGGATCATTACAAAGTTAACGTTCTTTTCAAAACATCTTTCGAAAGATAAACAAACATTTTGTATACATCCGCACAAGGATCATTACAAATTCAATTTACAAAGGTATTTGAAACCACATATGAGCATTCTAAAGCAATTGAAAAGTAATCGAAAAACAAGTGAGCTAAGCAAACTTAAGAGCCCATGGATAACCATGGATACAAAGGGTGCTAACACCTTCCCTTTGTATAACCTACCCCCTTACCCAGAATTTCTTAAAGGTCTTTTTTCTGTTTCTTTTATAAACCTTTCCTTAATTGGATAAAATAACAGGTCGGTGGCGACTCTGTGAATTTTCAAAAATGCGAAAGCATAAGCGATAAAAAAGAGTCAGTTCACGTATCTCTCCCGCTCAGAGGTATGGCCCGAAAAACGGAGGTCCACAGGATAATTGCCATGCAAGAAGAACTAAATCAGTTTACAAGGAATGATTTATGGGATCTTGTTCCTAGACCAAAAGGATTCAACATCATTAGAACCAAGTGGGTCTTCAGAAACAAGCTGAGCGAGAAAGGAGAAGTTGTTAGAAACAAAGTCAGACTGGTTGCTCAGGTCTATAGTCAGCAAGAAGGGATTGACTATACAGAAACCTTTGCACCAGTGGCCAGGTTAGAATCTATTCGCTTATTAATTTCTTTTGCCACTCAACATAACATCACTCTATATCAGATGGATGTTAACAGTGCCTTCTTAAATGGTTATATAGAAGAAGAAGTTTATGTCCACCAACCTCCTGGTTTTGAAGACTCTAAGTCTCCAAAACATGTTTTCAAACTAAAGAAATCATTGTATGGATTGAAGCAAGCTCCTAGAGCTTGGTATGAAAGATTAAGTTCTTTCCTTATGAACAATAGTTTCACCAGAGGACAAGTGGATACTACTCTCTTCTGTAAAACATTTAAGAAAGATATTTTAATTTGTCAAATTTATATTGATGATATTATCTTTGGAACATCGAATGCTACACTTGGAAAGGAGTTTGCTAAGCCTATGCAGGCTGAGTTCGAGATGAGTATGATGGGAGAACTCAAGTACTTCCTTGGGATTCAAATCAATCAAACTTCTGATGGAACATATGTTCATCAAACGAAGTATGTGAAAGAACTTCTGAAGAAGTTTAATCTTTCTGAAAGCAAAGAAGCCAAAACTCCTATGCATCCAACGTGTGTCCTAGGTAAGGATGAGGTAAGTAAGAAGGTTGATCAGAAGTTGTACAGAGGTATGATTGGATCTCTTCTATATTTGACTGCTTCTAGACCTGACATTTTATTCAGTGTTTGTTTGTGTGCAAGATTCCAATCAGATCCTATAGAATCTCACTTAACAGCTGTTAAGAGAATTCTGAGGTATCTGAAAGGTACTACTAATGTTGGTTTAGTCTACAGAAGATCTAAAGAGTACAACTTAGTAGGATTTTGTGATGCTGACTATGCTGGAGATAGAGTTGAAAGGAAAATCACTTCTGGAAGTTGTCAATTTCTTGGAAGTCACCTGATCTCCTGGTACAGCAAGAAGCAAGCTACCATTGCCCTCTCAACAACAATAGCAGAATATGTTGCTGCTGCTGGTTGTAGCACACAGATGCTCTGGATGAAGAGTCAGTTAGAAGATTATCAGATATATGAGAGTAACATTCCTATCTTCTATGATAATACTGTTAGAACAAGATTTGTTCTGATCAATATTCTTAGTTTTGATGATAACAAGGATATGAATTTTGGATGAGATAATGTGGTACTCTAATACACTGCAATTTCCCTTTTAGGAAATATATAAAGAGTATGCACAAATCAGCGCTCAGAAGCTTTGACTCAGAAGGTTCAGCATGCAACATCAGAACATGGTCTGGCAAGACATCAGAAGATGGTCAAAGCAGAATCAGAACATGGGTCTATGGAAGCATTAGAAGAACTTGAGTTCAGAAGCAGAAGCACTGAAGTTCTCATGGTATCACGCTCAGAAGCTCTTCAAGGTCAGAAGACAAGAAGATGCTCTGCACCAAGCTGTTGACTCTGGTGATATTCAAACATTGTATACACAAACATCAGATCAGAAGCAAGTACAAGATGGCAGGCTACGCTGACTGACAAAAGGAACGTTAGAAGCTATTAAAGGCAACATCAGTAGACACAGCGTAAACAAGGCTCGAGGTAGTTGACAAAAGAGTGAAACATTAAATGCAATGCTGTACGGAATACGCAAAGTATTAAATGCTCCCAACGGTCATCTTCTCAAGTGCCTATAAATATGAAGTTCTGATGAGAAGCAAGGTTACACCGATTTTGACGAATTCTGTGAATACTAACTTGCTGAAACGCTGTTCAAATCAAAGCTCACAAACTTCATCTTCATCAAAGCTCACTACATTGTTGTTTTTATATATTAGTGAGATTAAGCTTAAACTTTAAGAGAAATATCACTGTTGTGATTATAGCTTTTCAGAAGCATTGTAATACTCTTAGAATTTGATTACATTAATTTGTAAGTAACTAGAGTGATCAAGTGTGATCAGGATACTCTAGGAAGTCTTAGCTTGTGTCTAAGCAGTTGTAACTAGAGTGATCACGTGGTGGTCAGGATACTCTAGAAAGTCTTAGCTTGTGTCTAAGCAATTGTTCCTGGAGTGATCAGGTTGTGATCAGGATACTCTAGAAGACTTAGTCGCGGACTAAGTGGAAAACCATTGTAATTTGTTGAGATTAGTGGATTAAATCCTCAGGTGAGGTAAATCACTCCAAGGGGGTGGACTGAAGTAGTTTAGTTAACAACGAACCAGGATAAAAATAACTGTGCAATTTGTTTTTATCGTTCAAGTTTTTAGACTACACTTATTCAAACCCCCCCTTTCTAAGTGTTTTTCTATCCTTCAATTGGCATCAGAGCGCCGGTTCTAAGGTGCAAGCACTTAACCGTGTTTAGAAAAGATTCAGGAAGAGAAAAACGCTTCAGTAAAAGATGGCTGGTGAAATTCCAACAAACCCACCTGCATCTACATCTGGCTCTGCTGAGCAATATAATGGTAACAATGGTTATACTAGACCACCAGTATTTGATGGTGAAAACTTTGAATACTGGAAAGATAAACT
Source organism: Vicia villosa (assembly GCF_029867415.1). NCBI lineage: Eukaryota > Viridiplantae > Streptophyta > Magnoliopsida > Fabales > Fabaceae > Vicia > Vicia villosa. Next base: position 9,050 of record NW_026705731.1, read on the forward strand.
GGAAAGTTACTATCTTGGTCTAGATGGTGAACTATGGGATCTTCTGATGGATGGTTACAAACATCCAGTGAAAGCTAGTGGCGTAAGGCTTACCAAAGGAAGTTCAGAGGCTTCAGAAGTTCAAAGAGATTTGAACGAGGAGAATCTTCTGGTGACAGAAGATCTGACAAGAAGAAGGCTGTCTGCTATGAGTGCAATGAGCCTGGACACTTCAAGAATGAATGTCCAAAACTTCAGAAGGAGAATCCCAAGAAGAAGTTTCATAAGAAGAAAGGTCTTATGGCAACATGGGATGATTCTGAATCAGAATCAGAATCAAACTCTGAAGGAGAGCAAGCCAACTTCGCGCTGATGGCTACAGAAGATGATGGATCAGAATCTACATCAGAATCAGATTCTGAAGAGGTATTTTCTGAACTATCTAGAGAAGAGTTAGTTTCCAGTTTAACAGAACTTCTGGAACTCAAGGCTCATCTTAGTTTCAAATACAAAAAGCTGAAGAAGCAGTTTGAATATGAAACTAAGAAGCTGGAAGTGGAAAATTCTGAACTGAAGGAAAAAGTTTTAAATCTATCCAAAGATAATGGATCTCCTTCTGAAACAGAAAAATCCATTCCGAGTCTCAATCATATTCTGAAAGAATATGATTCGAGCTTCAGAAAGTTCTTATCTAGAAGTATTGGCAGAAGTCATCTTGCTTCTATGACATATGGTGTTTCTGGAAACAGAAGGTTTGGTTTTGGCTATGAGGGTGATACCTCACATTAATTTGAACCTATTGATCATCTGAAGATCACATACAAGCCATTGTATGATCAGTTCAAATATGGCCATGCACATGATATTAGGCTCACTTCACATGCACAGAGTTTTAACACTGTTCACACCAAGAAGCATGTGACACATCCTAAGAAATATCATGCTGACAAACCTAAAGAATATCATGCTGTTCCTCCTGTTAAATATTATGCTAAACCCAAGTTCAATCAGAACTTGAGGAGAACTAACAAGAAAGGACCCAAGAAATTGTGGGTACCTAAGGAGAAGATAATTTCTGTTGCAGATATCCTTGGCTGCAAAGAAGACAAAAAGCAAAATGTCATGGTACCTGGACTCTGGGTGCTCGCGACACATGACGGGAAGAAGGTCTACATTCCAAGACCTGGTGCTTAAACCAGGTGGAGAAGTCAAGTTTGGAGGAGATCAGAAGGGCAAAATCATTGGCTCTGGAACCATAAGTCTTTGTAACTCTCCTTCCATAACTAATGTACTTCTTGTAGAAGGATTAACGCATAAATTATTGTCCATAAGTCAATTAAGTGACAATGGTTATGATATAATCTTCAATCAAAAGTCTTGCAAGGCTGTAAGTCAGAAGGATGGCTCAATCCTATTTACAGGTAAGAGAAAGAATAACATTTATAAGATTGATCTTTCTGATCTTGAGAAGCAGAAGGTGACTTGTCTTATGTCTGTTTCTGAAGAGCAATGGGTCTGGCACAGAAGATTAGGACATGCTAGTTTGAGAAATATTTCTCAGATTAACAAACTAAATCTGGTCAGAGGACTCCCAAATCTGAAATACAAATCAGATGCTCTTTATGAAGCATGTCAGAAGGGCAAGTTCTCCAAACCTGCATTCAAGTCTAAGAATGTTGTTTCTTCCTCAAGGCCGTTAGAACTCTTGCACATTGATCTGCTTGGTCCAGTCAAAACAGCATCTGTCAGAGGGAAGAAATATGGATTAGTCATCGTTGATGATTATAGCCGCTGGACATGGGTAAAGTTCTTAAAACACAAGGATGAGTCCCATTCAGTGTTCTTTGAATTCTGCACTCAGATCCAATTTGAGAAGGAGTGGAAGATCATTAAGGTCAGAAGTGATCATGGTGGCGAATTTGAGAACAGATTCTTTGAGGAGTTCTTCAAAGAAAATGGTATTGCCCATGATTTCTCTTGCCCTAGAACTCCACAGCAAAATGGAGTTGTAGAGCGAAAGAATAGGACTCTACAAGAAATGGCCAGAACCATGATCAATGAAACCAATATGGCTAAGCATTTTTGGGCAGAAGCAATAAACACTGCATGTTACATTCAGAATAGAATCTCTATCAGACCTATTCTAAATAAGACTCCTTATGAATTGTGGAAGAATAGAAAGCCCAACATTTCATATTTCCATCCTTTTGGATGTGTATGTTTTATTCTGAATACTAAAGATCATCTTGGTAAGTTTGATTCTAAAGCACAAAAGTGTTTCCTTCTTGGATATTTTGAACGCTCAAAAGGCTACAGAGTATACAATACTGAAACATTGGTTGTAGAAGAATCAATCAATATCAGGTTTGATGATAAGCTTGGTCTTGAAAAACCAAAGCAGTTTGAGAATTTTGCAGATATAGATAGTGTCATATCAGAAGCTGTAGAACCAAGAAGCAAAGCCCCAGGAGCTGATAGTCTCAGAAGCAATGGATCAGAAGATCAAGTTGCTGCATCTTTAGAGAATCTCAGGATTTCTGAAGAGCCAACAGTCAGAAGATCACCCAGACTTGCATCAGCTCATTCAGAAGATGTGATCCTTGGAAAGAAAGACGATCCCATCAGAACAATGGCATTCCTTAAGAACAATGCAGACTGTCAATTAGGTCTTGTTTCTTTGATCGAGCCAACTTCTGTTGATTAAGCTCTAGAAGATCCAGACTGGATAATTGCCATGCAAGAAGAACTCAATTAGTTTACAAGGAATGATGTATGGGACTTGGTTCCTAGACCAAAAGGATTTAACATCATCGGAACTAAGTGGGTATTTAGAAACAAGCTAAGCGAGAAGGGAGAAGTGGTAAGAAACAAAGCCAGACTGGTTGCTCAGGGCTCTAGTCAGCAAGAAGGGATTGACTACACAGAAACCTTTGCACCAGTGGCCAGGTTAGAATCTATTCGTCTATTAATTTCTTTTGCCACTCAACACAACATCACTCTTTATCAGATGGATGTCAAGAGTGCCTTCTTAAATGGTTATATAGATGAAGAAGTTTATGTCCATCAACCTCCTGGTTTTGAAGACTCCAAGTCTCCAAATCATGTTTTTAAATTAAAGAAATCATTATACGGATTGAAGCAAACTCCTAGAGCTTGGTATGAACGTTTAAGCTCTTTCCTTCTGGAAAATGGTTTCACTAGAGGAAAAGTGGACACTACTCTCTTTTGTAAAACCTTTAAAAAGGATATTTTAATCTGTCAAATATATGTTGATGATATCATCTTTGGAACATCTAATGCTACACTTGGAAAGGAGTTTGCTGAGTCTATGCAGGCTGAATTTGAAACGAGCATGATGGGAGAACTCAAGTATTTCCTTGGGATTCAAATCAACCAAACTTCTGATGGAACCTATGTTCATCAAACGAAGTATGTAAAAGAACTTCTGAAGAAGTTTAACCTTTCTGAAAGCAAAGAAGCCAAAACTCCTATGCATCCAACATGCGTCCTAGGTAAGGATGAGGTAAGTAAGAAGGTAGATCAGAAGTTGTACAGAGGTATGATTGGATCTCTTCTATACCTAACTGCTTCTAGACCTGACATTCTCTTCAGTGTTTGCTTGTGTGCTAGATTCCAATCAGATCCGAGAGAATCTCATTTAACTGCTGTTAAGAGAATTCTGAGGTATCTGAAAGGTACTACTAATGTTGGTTTAGTCTACAGAAGATCCAAAGAATACAACTAAGTAGGATTTTGTGATGCTGACTATGCTGGAGATAGAATTGAAAGAAAGAGCACTTCTGGAAGTTGTCAATTTCTTGGAAGTCATCTGATCTCATGGTACAGCAAGAAGCAAGCTACTATTGCCCTCTCAACAACAGAAGCAGAATATGTTGCTGCTGCTGGTTGTAGCACACAAATGCTCTCGATGAGAAGTCAGCTAGAAGATTATCAGATATATGAGAAATCTCTTTTAAAGCAAAACAGCTGTCACCAGTCTCTCCAGAAAATGAACACGTATTCACTATTTCTGGAAAAGCATGCGTGCAGTTGAGGGGACGCCTACTTAGGTAACTGTGCTAATCACTTCTTTTGTCATAATTATCTCTCCTCACGTCACGTAACATTAAATGCTATCCATCATTTCTTTTTATTCCTTTTCTTTTATATTCTTCAAACGTTTCTTTTCCCTCTTATATTTCTCTCTCTTGCATTCAGTTTCATCTTTTGCTCTCTCTCTCTGCATTCATATCATAAACCCTAGCGGTTTTCACTATCTGCAACGTCACCATGAATCCTTCGTCAAGCTCATCAAATCAAGCAACAAATCGCAAACAAAAGAGAAAGGCAACCGTAGAATCTGAAAACAAACCAAAAAGGTTAAGGATCACCTACGATCCTCTCAAGGTGAATCCTTTTGAAGCTATGATGTCTGGAAACTACTCTAGACGTGTGTTTAAACCTCTTGAAGATATCCCTCAATCACCTCGCTCTTCACAGAACTCCACCACCTCCTCCTCTTCATTCATCTCTCTGCAACCACCATCATCACCGTCTGATATCTCTTCCCCCTCAACCCATCTCACAGATATCTCCTCATCTCTCTCACACCCTTTTCCCACCAGAACACCTAACCCCTATAGCTGTGTGTATCCTGATTCCAGATTCACAGTCAACCCTCCAACACCTACCACTCATACCTATCTAGAGCTTTTACACTCAGATGTAAATAGCTGGTTGGAGATTCTGGGTGCTGCACACCTTAACCATCTGGATGAGCCTGCTACCTGCAACCTCTGGGAAGCCTTTCGCCAGGATTTTCTGGTTAGGGCTATGGATGTCCAGAGAAGGATCATGACTGAAGCACCTGGTGCTCGTGGCCTTCTTTTGGAAGCTGGTGAAAGCAGCTATCACCATCTCATCAGGAACAGAAGAGTTCTTGAAGAGAGGATACCTGCAGATGAGATGGAAGAAGGAAATCCCTGCAGAGACATCGTGGTATGGAGACCAAGGAATCCAGTGCTGACTGGAGATTTTCAATGGTTGTTTAATTGGTTCAGAATGAACCCCTCTGAAAGCACTCCTCACATGGTCTTTCCAGAAGTGGTTTATCCTGCAGAAGTTGCTGGTCCAACTCCTCCAACAAACCTAGCAGCTATTCTTCAGGCATTGGAAGTTGGAGCTTCTGAGTTGCCTGAACCAGAATATGCTGAGGCTGCTTCTGAGTCAGACTCAGATGTTGAGATGGAAGGTGCAGAAGCTGAAGACCTTCCAGAAGATCGCCCTGCTGAGATTGCTGTCCCTGTTGGCAGAAGTTCTGACGCTTCTTCTTCTGGTGAACCCTCAACTCTGATGAACACTTTGGACGCTCTACATCAGAATCAAGCCGTGCTAGCTTCTCGTTTGGACACGCAAGAAGCAATCAATGCTGAGTTTCGCTCCTTCATGGCAAAGCAAACTGCAAGCACTGACAGGATTCATGACATACTGGCGCAGATTTTGTCTAGGCTAGGGTCTTAGTCTTTGGTCACTGTAGTTTTCTTTCCTTGTTGCATCTACTTGTTCTGCATCTTTTTGTGTACTTTCTCTTTCAAATCAATGAAAAAGTTTAATTCTGTTTCATTCCTATTGTCTTTTGCATTTCATCTGAATCTTTTATATTCTTTTTGATGTTATGACAAAAAGGGGGAGAAAATGTGATAAATGATCTGATTAATATTATCAGTTACCGAGTAAAAAGGCCCCACATTTCTAACAGAATTTGCAAAGTTCTATGCTTTAAGTTTTGTTGTTGCAGGAATTGAAGATTCTCTTTAAAGCTCAACATGAGAAGCAAAATCATGAGGAAAAGCAATTCTATAAAGAATCAAGCTCTTGGATTCTTGAAGCAAGCTGAGTGCTATGAAGCTTCAGAATCAGAAGCAAGAAGCAAGAAGGAAGAATGTTCAGATATTCTGATGATAGAATATGCTCTGAAACATTATGTTTATTTGTTATGATACATATTATGTGGCTCTGATACATATTATGTGTTCTGACTCATTCATGCTGACTTTTGTCGTTTAGCTTTGTTCTGTAACATTTCAGGATGTAGAGATGCTCTGATGATGCTCTAGTACATTCAACAATGTTCTGATATAATCTAGCATGAAGTGATGTAAGAAGAAATTCAAGCTCTGAAGCTGTCCTGATGGAAGCAAGAATCAGAAGCTGTGAATGTTCTGAAGATCAAAGAAATTCAAGTTCTGAAGCTGTCCTGATGGAAGCAAGAATCAGAAGCTGTGAATGTTCTGAAGATCAAAGAAATTCAAGTTCTGAAGCTGTCCGATGGAAGCAAGAATCAGAAGCTGTGAATGTTCTGAAGATCAAAGAAATTCAAGTTCTGAAGCTGTCCGATGGAAGCAAGAATCAGAAGTCATGAATGTTCTGAAGATCAAGCATATGTGAACGTTTCTACTGAAATACTCAGGGAAGTCTTTTATTATTCTTCTAGTATTTATTTCAGGGGAGATTATCTATCTCAGGGGGAGATTATAAATCTCAGGGGGAGACATATTCACATGCTTATGCTTTAGCTGTGTAATTGTCTTTATCCGTCTGCTCTTTCTGATCGCAAATTCATATCATTTATATATGTTTTTGTCATCATCAAAAAGGGGGAGATTGTTAGAACAAGATTTGTTCTGATCAATATTCTTAGTTTTGATGATAACAAGGATATGAATTTTGGATGAGATAATGTGGTACTCTAATACACTGCAATTTCCCTTTCAGGAAATATATAAAGAGTATGCACAAATCAGCGCTCAAAAGCTTTGACTCAGAAGGTTCAGCATGCAACATCAGAACATGGTCTGGCAAGACATCAGAAGATGGTCAAAGCAGAATCAGAACATGGGTCTATGGAAGCATCAGAAGAACTTGAGTTCAGAAGCAGAAGCACTGAAGTTCTCATGGTATCACGCTAAGAAGCTCTTCAAGGTCAAAAGACAAGAAGATGCTCTGCACCAAGCTGTTGACTCTGATGATATTCAAACGTTGTATACACAAACATCAGATCAGAAGCAAGTACAAGATGGCAGGCTACGCTGACTGACAAAAGGAACGTTAGAAGCTATTAAAGGCAACGTAAACAAGGCTCGAGGTAGTTGACAAAAGAATGAAACATTAAATGCAATGCTGTACGGAATACGCAAAGCATTAAATGCTCCCAACGATCATCTTCTCAAGTGCCTATAAATATGAAGTTCTGATGAGAAGCAAGGTTACACTGATTCTGACGAATTCTGTGAATACTAACTTGCTGAAACGCTGTTCAAATCAAAGCTCACAAACTTCATCTTCATCAAAGCTCATTACATTGCTGTTTTTATATATTAGTGAGATTAAGCTTAAACTTTAAGAGAAATATCACTGTTGTGATTATAGCTTTTCAGAAGCATTGTAATACTCTTAGAATTTGATTACATTAATTTGTAAGTAACTAGAGTGATCAAGTGTGATCAGGATACTCTAGGAAGTCTTAGCTTGTGTCTAAGCAGTTGTAACTAGAGTGATCACGTGGTGGTCAGGATACTCTAGAAAGTCTTAGCTTGTGTCTAAGAAATTGTTCCTGGAGTGATCAGGTTGTGATCAGGATACTCTAGAAGACTTAGTCGCGGACTAAGTGGAAAACCATTGTAATCTGTTGAGATTAGTGGATTAAATCCTCAGGTGAGGTAAATCACTCCAAGGGGGTGGACTGGAGTAGTTTAGTTAACAACGAACCAGGATAAAAATAACTGTGCAATTTGTTTTTATTGTTCAAGTTTTTAGACTACACTTATTCAAACCCCCCCTTTCTAAGTGTTTTTCTATCCTTCAAATACTTCTGCTATATGTTTATATAAGAATCCAATCTTACATTCCAAAGCTAAACATATTGAGATTAAACATCATTTCATTAGGGACTATGTTCAGAAGGGTGTTCTTTCTTTAAACTTTGTGGATACAGACCATCAAAGGGCTGATATCTTTACAAAACCCCTCGCTGAAGATAGGTTTAAGTTCATTCTGAAGAATATCAGTATGGATTTATGCCCAATATGAGAAGATGAGAAGTTCTGACGTATGGACAAGTTCTCAATTTCTTGGAAGTCACCTGATCTCCTGGTACAACAAGAAGCAAGCTACCATTGCCCTCTCAACAACAGAAGCAGAATATGTTGCTGCTGCTGGTTGTAGCACACAGATGCTCTGGATAAAGAGTCAGTTAGAAGATTATCAGATATATGAGAGTAACATTCCTATATTCTGTGATAATACTTTTGTTATATGTTTATCTAAGAATCCAATCTTACATTCCAAAGCTAAACATATTGAGATTAAACATCATTTCATTAGGGACTATGTTCAGAAGGGTGTTCTTTCTTTAAACTTTGTGGATACAGACCATCAACGGGCTGATATCTTTACAAAACCCCTTGCTGAAGATAGGTTTAAGTTCATTCTGAAGAATATCAGTATGGATTTATGCCCAGAATGAGAAGATGAGAAGTTCTGACGTATGGACAAGTTCTGAAATGTATTGGGATTATCTTCTTATAAGAAGTTCTGATTGTGATCATTTAGAAGTTTTGATTCTGTTATTACTAACGCTTCATTATCTAAGATGATTTAGAATCTCTTTTAAAGTAAAACAGCTGTCACCAGTTGTTCCAAAAGATGAACACGTGTTCACTCTTTTTGGACAAGCATGCGTACAGCTGTGGAGACGCCGCCCTAGGTAACTGTGCAAATCATTTCAAATTTCACATTATCTCTCCTAACGTCATCTCTCATTAAATGCATTTGATTTCATGTTTTCTGTAATCATATTCATTCAAACACGTATTGAATTTCATTTCAAATCCGTCCCTTTATATACTCATCTCCACATTCATTTCATCTTTTTACATTCTCTCTCTTCATTCATCTCTTTCTTTCTTTTTTATTCATTGTTTGCATAATTCCTAGTTCGTAACCGAACCTCAGTGAATCTTCATGCTTTCTTCATCAAGTTATTCAAGAAAAGAAATGTCATTTGCTCATCTTGTTTGTCTCAAATACGGTTACATTCCTTTGAAGACATGCTCTATTCTGTCAACAGAACTGGAAGTTCTTTGTGAATCATCGGTAGATTTTGAAAACCTAAGGAACCATTGTTTCAATACTAATGCTGAAACAATGGAACAGGGTTGGTCAAACTACCTTGGTAGTCTGGTTGGACCAATATATCTTGATTTAGTAAAGGATTTCTGGGTTCATGCAACGGTTACTCCATCAGCTATCATCTCTTTCATATTAGGGCATGAGGTTGTTATAACTGAGAAGTTGATCAGAAAGCTGTACAATCTAGAGGATGAAGAAGGTATCACAGGTGCTCTTCCTGGAAGAGTTGATTGGGAAACAGTTGATAAAGAAATATCCACTGCTTCTGGTGTTGCATCTCATCAAACTGGTTCGTTGAAACCGTTCTACAAAGTTTGGGCTGAGATTATTCTAGGATCTCTCTATCATAGAAAGCGATCCTTTACCTCAACATACATCAATCAGGATTAGAAGTATGCCCTCTTCTGCATTGGAAAAGGGACTGAATTTAATATCTCAAGCATTCTATTTCAACATTTGAAAACAAATATTGAAGAATCACGAGATGAAGAACGCAAAAAGTTTCCAGACTTCAAGAAGAATGCTATTCCTTTTGCCAGAATGATTTCAGACATTCTGATAGAAAGTGAGATGTTGGAACCTCTGAGAACTGTTGGAACGCCAAGGTTCTTTGGTGTCATTCAAGGACACGTTCTGAATGCCTTTGACTTACAAAGGATGCATCTGATTGAGAAGGTAACTTCTGTTCCAAGAATATTTCCAGATATTCTGACCAGAAGAATCACGGTTAAAGGCTTTGCTCCTTTGTTCAAATAAGAGCTTGACAAGGATGTTAAAGGTTATTTTAAGGCTTCTGTCAAAGCTCAATCTTCTGTTGATCCTGCATGGATTCGAGGAAGAGTTCTTCCTTCTCTGGCCGAGTTGCAGAAGAAGAAAGAAGCAAGATTGAAGAGAAAAGCTTCAGAAGAAGAAGCTAAGCAACCTAAGAAGCAGAAGATCTTTTATGATCCTTACAAAGTAAATTCCAAAGAATTTCAACAGAAGCGCATCAGGGATTCTTTCCGTGCTTTAAGAGCTGCTAGTTCCTCTCAGAAAAAGCCTCATCCTTCTGAACCTCAAAATCCCCTCACCATCCCAAACAGTATCCAACCACCTCCTTCTACTCTTATCCTCAATCCCCAACCACTAAATGCCATTCCCCCAACACCTTATGATATTCCATTTTCATCTACCCTCACCACAGAATCTCCACATACTTTAACCCATTCTTTACCATCCAGAAAATCCAACCCTTACTCCCTTCTGTACCCTGACTATAGCTTCACTTTTAACCCTCCTGAACCTACCATTCCTATTGATCTTGCCTTGTTCAATATAAAGTTCAGCAAGAGGATGGAAGTTTTAAGAGCTGCTTATGATTCCAAGCTGGATCATGTTGCTACTCGAGGCTTATGGAATCGCTTCAGAAAGGATTTTCAGAATGATGCACTGAACATCCAGAAGAGATGTGTTGCTGAAGCATCTAGATCTTCTGGTTACTGCTTGGATCTTGATGATGGTAAGTACTATCATCCTATCAGAAACTAGAGATCTCTTAAGTAGAAGAAGTTTGTGGATGAGTTGGAAGATAAACCATGCCTGACTATGGTCGTTTGGTAGCCAAAATATCCTTAAATTGATATTGATGTCCTTCAATATCCTATTTTGACTGGAGATTTTCAATGGTTATTCAACTGGCTAGGGGTGAACCCTTCGGAGGAAGCACCAGACATGGTCATCCCTGAAGTTGTCTACCCTTCAGAAGTTGCTGCTCCCATTCCTCCAAAGAATCTGGCTGAGATTCTTAAAGCTCTGGAGAATGAAGATTCTGAGATCCCTGATCCAGAATATGCTGAAGATGCTTCTGAATCAGATTCTGATGTTGAGATGGAAGATGCTGAGAATCAGCCTTCTAAGAAAAGTCCTGTTCAGGAAACTCATGAAGATGTTCTCACATTGGATGATGTTGCTGGTAATGCTATCCCTCTGAATGATAGCTGTGCATCTTCTTCTACTGAACCCTCCGTTCTGGTGAAAGCTATCAAGGCCCTTCAACAGAATCAAGATGTTTTAGCTTCTAGCTTGGATAAGCATGATGAAGCACATGAGGAGTTCAGAACTTTCATGAAGAAACAGACTGAAAGCACTGCTGGGATTCATGACCTTCTGTCCAAGATAGTTTCCAAACTAGGCTAGTCGTAGTCCTTTGGTCTTAGTTGTCTCTTTGTTTTTGCATTTGTTTTCTCTGCATCTCCCTCTGTATCTTCTGATAATTTTTCTGATGAAATCAATGAATATTATCTTCTTCTCTCATATTGTTTGTTTTTCATTTGAATCTTTTATGCTTTTTGATGTTATGACAAAAAGGGGGAGAAAATGTGATAAATGACTAGATTAATTATATCAGTTGCTGGGAGTAAGTCTCCACATTTCTAACAGAATTTGCAAGTTCTATGTGTTTGAGATTTTTGTAGGATTGAAGACATTCTGAAAAAGCTCAACATGAGAAGCAAAGACATGGGGAAAAGTAATTCTATATAGAAACATGCTCATGGAATCTGAAGCAAGCTTAGCGCTGATAAGCTTCAAGATCAGAAGCAAGAAGGAAGAATGTTTGATATTCTCGTGGCAGAATATGCTCACATTCTTATCCCTTATATGTTCTGATGCATTTTTATGTGTTCTGACACATACTATATGCTCTGATACATATCCTATGTTCTTTTTTTTTGTGTAAGCAAGAATTATATATAAGCGAGAACTGAGGGTTCTCGAACCTTGATACACAAGAGCGGAACAAGTCCGACAAAACAACGAAATTACAAACCAAATATAATCACGACATAAAAGACAAAGGGTCTTTACAAAAATCGTAAAAATTATAATTGGAGTGAGTAATGTCGCCAAAGGAAGACCACCTCTAACTTAAGATCTTAATGTTCCAAACAATATTGTTAATACTCCAACCTTCATTCCTAAAACAAAAGCCATTTCTTGTCAACCAAATAATCCAACAAGTGGCTAACCAAAATACCCCCAATTTTCCGACCTTGATACCTTTTACCCGCCCATTGGAATACCATTCCATGAAGAACGGCATGCTAACTTCCTCCTTCCGACCTGGGTAATCCACCCACCTACCAATTTCCTTCCAAACAACCTTAATCACCTCGCAATTGAAGAACATATGGTCCTTATCCTCCACATGCGAATCACAAAAAACACATTTTAAGTTAGGTGTAGGAAAAGTAATCCCTCTATACACTAATAGGTCTTTAATGCGAAGCTTATTCAGAAAAAGTCTCCAAGCAAAAGCTTTAATTTTAAAAGGAACCTCCAATTTCCATAACCTCACCAAGGCCTCTTCGCTCTTATTAAAAGGGCCAAAAGGCGTCCGCAAGGAAACCAACCGATGATAGCACGAAGAAACCGAATAAGACATATTCGGTTCAAGTAACCAACAAACCGAATCACTTTCTTCCTTTAAACCCCCAAAATTATCTAAAAGAGACTTCAAAACCGCTACCTTATCAATCACACCCACTTGCTCCATACCAAACTCTGAAATTCCTAAATCTCTCCACTTCCACACCCCGTCGCACCAACCACCCATGGCCGCTATAGAAACTTTTTTCAAGGAAGAAATATCAAAAATTTTCGGAAAAGCCTCCTTTAGCAAAATATTATCCAACTAACAAACCTCCCAAAAAGGTATAGTAAAACCATTGCCCACATTAAAACGACAATTGGTTACAAAAGGGTCATAAGCTAAAGATGAGCAATTACTAACCTTAATTAAATCCCTCCACCAAGAAGATGAAGAAGAAGATTTGAAAGAAACTCCGCCACATAGAACATGCATACTTACATCACCATACCGAGCCTTCAATACGTCATACCAAAATGAGCACCCACCATTTACAATTCTCCATCTCCATTTGTATAAAAGGGCTAAATTAAAATCTTTGATGTCTTTAATGGCTAAACCACCATTAAGATAAGGTAATGTCACTTTTTTCCAACTTACCCAATGAATATTTCTCTTCTCCACCGTTCCTCCCCACAAAAAATTACTTTGCAACTTTGTAAATTCTTTAACCAATTTAACCGGCATTTTGTAAAAAGACATGGTAAAAATAGTTAAAGAACTTAAAATAGATTTCAAGAGAGTTATCCTACCTCCAAGGCTAAGATACCGATTCTTCCATCCGTTCAAACGCTTTCTCATCTTATCCAAAAGAGGAAACCAAGTGGACTCCTTCCGAGGGTTGTGACCAATGGGAATGCCAAGAAACACAAAATTACTCTCTTCGATTTTGCAAGAAAGGTACAAAGAAGCGGCCTCTAAAAAAGTAGACAAAGTGTTAATACCTATCAATTTGCTTTTGTGATAATTAATACCAAGACCCGAAACAAGCTCAAAAGCCCTCAAAACTATCTTTAAAGCCTTAACATGCTTCCAAGATCCTTCCTCTACCAACAAAGTATCGTCCGCAAATTGAAGAATATCTACACCACACCTCCGCTTTATCATAATGTTCTCGTATTCTCCAATTTCAATAGATTTCCGCACTAACCTCGAAAAAGCCTCGACCACAATCACGAAAAGAAAAGGAGAAAGCGGATCCCCTTGTCTTAGCCCTCTCTTCATAAAAAACTCCTTTGTGGGGCTCCCGTTAACCACCACCGACATGTCACTCTTGAAAACCAAAAATTCCATCCATTTCCTCCATTTATCACCAAACCCCATTTTAACCAACAAAAAACGCAAGAACTCCCATGAAACTTTATCATAAGCTTTTTCAAAATCAACTTTAAAAAGAAGACAAGAAATACCTTCCTTCCTTGCGTAGTCTACCACTTCATTAGCCACCAACACTCCATCAAGCAATTGTCTCCCCGGAACAAAAGCACTTTGGTTATAAGAGATGATGGAATTCAACACTAGTTTCAATCTTCCCGCCAAGATTTTCGCCATAATTTTGTACATACACTCCACCAAACAAATAGGCCTATAATCGTCCAATCCCAAAGGATTGGAAGATTTAGGAACTAAGGCCAAAAACGAAGAAGTAACCGCCTTTGATAACTCTCCTCCCACAAATAAATGATCAAAGTACCTCATAAAGTCTTCTTTTAAAAAAGACCAACACCTTTTGATAAAAAGAAAAGAAAACCCATCCGGACCCGGACTTTTAGCTCCTCCACAACATTTCAACGCTTCACTAATTTCCTCTTCTTGGAAAAGTCTTTCAAGCCAACTTTTCTCCCCTTCACTAATACTATCAAAATGAATCCCTTCTAATAATGGTATCGCTCCTCCCTCCTCTTCATACTTTTTAGCAAAATGATGAACAACATGATCTTTTATTTCCTTAACTGATTCTAGCATCCCTTCCGAAGTATTAATGGGCCCAATGTGATTATATCTTCTCTTCTCCTTCATAACCTTGTGGAAAAAACCGCTATTAGAATCACCTTCATTAAGCCACTTCAAACTAGCTTTTTGAACTAACATGTTCTCTTTTATCCTCAATTTCGACCAAAACCGACTAGTAGCTTCCTTCCTATTAAATAGAGTGCCCGGTTGAATCTCACCCCCTTCCGCTTCCAACAAGACATCCCCATGATTAATGTCCCTAACCTCCTTTTGAATATCCAAATCAATTCTACCAAAAACTTCTTTATTCCACCATTTAAGTCTCCCTTTAAGAAGATTGAGTTTTTGCTTCAAAACAAAATCCCCTCTCCCTTCCACCTTAAAGCTCTTCCATTCCTTTTCCACAAACGCATAAAAAGAATTGCAAGAAAACCATTCCTTGTTGAACTTAAACGGCTTAGGACCCCAATCGTTGTTATCCGCTTCCAACCAAATGGGACAATGATCTGAAACATATCTATCCCCTATCAATTGCCCCACCACCCCCAATCATTAATTAATTTTTCTGACACAAGAAATCTATCAATTCTACTCATAGACTTACCGTTGCCGCTAAACCAAGAAAACTTTTTACCTTTACAAGGCACATCCACCAACCTAGATTCCTCGATGAAATCCACAAATTCTTTTAACTCACTAGAGTTTGCCGCCACCCCTCTCCCCTTCCTCTCACAACTCTCCTTTATAGCATTGAAATCTCCTCCTATTATCCACTCTCCAACATTAAACGACGCTTTCAACTCCAAAAGCTTCAGCCAAAGGATTCTCTTTTTTGCTAAATCACAAGATGAGTACACATTGACCACATAAAAAGAGTGTTATTCTTTCGGAAATTGACACCCAAGTACCCCTCCCCTTTGAAACTCGAAATAAATTCCAAACCTTGCTCCCTCCACAACGTCAAAATACCACCCGATCTTCCCGAAGAATTAGAAAAAGAATAACCGATGTCTTTGCTACTCCAAAATCCCTTCGCCACAAAATCTTGTAAGTTTGTAATTTTAGTCTCTTGTATCAAGAAAATATCCTCTTTGCTTTTAAGAATCAAAGAACTAATTATTTTCCTCTTCAAAGCATTGCCACCCCCTCTCACATTTAAGGTACCAATAATCATGGGAAACATTTATTTGACTCCTTCCCTCCACACCTTCTAAACTCCTTCCCTCCACACAGTTATTTGATTCATTCATGCTCTGACTTTTGTCGTTTAGTTTGTTCTGAAACATTTCAGGATGTAGAGATGCTCTGATGATGCTCTGGTACATTCAACAATGTTCTGATACAATCTAGCATGCAATGATTCAAGAAGAAATTCAAAGCTCTGAAGCTGTCCTATGGAAGCAAGAAGCAGAAGCTCTGAATGTTCTGAAGTTCTAAGCATATGTGATCGTCTCAACTGAAATGGAAAATACTCAGGGAAGTCCTTTATTTATAAATTTCTTCCAGTATTTATTTCAGGGGGAGATTATTTATCTCAGGGGGAGATTGCTAATCTCAGGGGGAGACATATTCACACACTATGTTTATATGCTTATGCTATAACTGTGTAATTGTCTTTAGCCGTCTGATATTCTGAGTGCAAATTCATATCATTTATATATGTTTTTGTCATCATCAAAAAGGGGGAGATTGTTAGAATAAGATTTGTTCTGATCAATATTCTTAGTTTTGATGATAATAATGTATATGAATTTTGCTTGAGACAATGTGGTACTCTAATCCTATGCAATTTCCATTTCAGGAAATATATAAAGAGTATGCACAAAATCAGCGCAAGAAGCACTGACTCAGAAGGTTCAAGTATGCAACATCAGAACATGCTCTCGCAAGACATCAGAAGATGGTCAAGCAGAATCAGAACATGGTCTATTGAAGCATCAGAAGAACTTGAGATCAGAAGCACTGAAGTTCTCATGGTATCACGCTAGAAGCACTTCAAGGTCAGAAGACAAGAAGATGCTCTGCACCAAGCTGTTATGACTCTGATACATTCAAACGTTGTATCTACAAAGATCAGATCAGAAGCAAGTATAAGATGGCAGGCTACGCTGACTGACAAAAGGAACGTTAGAAGCTATTAAAGGCAAAGTCAGTTAAAGCAGGAAAAGCAAGGCTCGAGGTAGTTGACAAATGAGTGAAACATTAAATGCAATGCTGTACGGATCACGCAACGCATTAAATGCTCCCAACAGTCTTCTTCTCAAACGCCTATAAATAGAAGTTCTGATGAGAAGCTAAATACAACACTTTTGCGCAAACATACAGAAACGCTGTCAAATTCAAAAGCTCTCAAACCTCATCTTCAACCTCACTTCATTACTGTTGTAATATCTTGGTGAGATTAAGCTTAAACTTTAAGAGAAATATCACAGTTGTGATTATAGCTTTTTAAGAAGCATTGTATAACTCTTGTAAGAATTTGTTTACATTCATTTGTAAAGAACTAGAGGAGATCAAGTTGTGATCGGATTCTCTAGAAAGTCTTAGAGGGTATCTAAGCATTGTGTTCCTAGAGTGATCAGGTTGTGATCAGAATACTCTAGAAGACTTAGAGGGTATCTAAGTGGAAAAACATTGTAATCTTGTGTGATTAGTGGATTAAATCCTCAGGTGAAGTAAATCACTCTAAGGGGGTGGACTGGAGTAGTTTCGTTAACAATGAACCAGGATAAAAATATTGTGTTCATTGTTTTTATCTTAAGAGTTTTTAAAGTCACACTTATTCAAACCCCCCCTTTCTAAGTGTTTTTCTATCCTTCAGCTTCAACCAGAATCTCCAGGACGAGGTCGGCGTTGGCCGGCAAAGGGATCTGTGAAGGTTCCGTCGCGCTTTCTTGAAGTTTCTTGGACCTGCTGGGCTCATCGTTCTGGTCTCCAAGATCAAGCATATTGCATAGAGTTACACTTGAGTAGCACGTGTCGGTGTTAATTGTGTTTTGTGCGATTTTGAAATATGATTGGCGTTGATTAATTATGTGATAAGTGATGCATAATGTGGATTTTGTGTGATAATTGCATACTTGATGGTATTTCATTAGTGGATTGCAATTGTTGAATTAGTAATTAGATATAATTACTTTAAGGATGAGATTTGGTTGTTTAATGATGAAACATGTTAACTTTGATGTATAGTTATGAATGCATGTTTTTATGAAGAGTGGTGAATTTTGAAATGTATGCTTGTTATGTTGCATTTCCCATTATTATATTTTCTATGATAATTTGAATTCTCACCCTTTTGTTTGAATGTTGCCCTTTGTTGGTAACGTGCAGGTTCAGACGAGTAGTTGCTTGTTCGTGGCTTAGCCGAAGAGCTTCGAGTTTTGTTATTTGATTAGGTAGCGAGTCATATGCTCTGGTCATGTAACACTTGGGGGGATTTCGTTGACTTATGCTTTTGTTTTGAACATTGCTATCTTTATGTTTTGTTGAATATTTTGGATGTATGTGTTAACATTCAGATATGTTGTTTTAAAGGCCTTGTATGCCTAGATTTGTGAATTTAAGTAACATGGATGTTAATGTTACTTTGAATTGGTAGATGAATGTGGTATGAGACATATTCATTGAATTTTATATGATAGCAATTCTTTTGTTTTCCGCAAGCGTTTATGCATAATGTATGAAAGCATGAGATTTATATTGTGTTACAATATGATCATTGCATATTATGGATGTTGTATGTATGTTAATTTGGGATTTTAATTTTGTGGAAATCAACATGTGGCGCCCTTTTTCCTTATGCATGATTACTCTGTGTGATTGTATGATATATTTGGGGTTAGAAAATGGGTGTTACACATCTCGCCATATCCAATATGGTTCTATTTCTTCTTTTTACTATTCCATTATGTTGAGGCGTGTCAGAAGCAGATACCACATGATCAATACCATATTCTGCACATAATTCTTCAAATATCTTGGATGTGTATTTTCCATCTCCATCTGTTTGCCGAACCTTGATCTTCTTTTCACTCTAGTTTTTGACAAGCATTTTGAATCTCTTAAAGATTTCAAATACTTCATCCTTTCGATTGATCACACATATCCAAAGTTTTTGGCTATACTCATCAACGAATGAAACAAAATACTTGTTTCCACTAATGGTATGATCCTCAAAGGGGCCACATACATTTGAATGTACAACTTCGAGTATGTAGAAGGATCTCATTGACATAGTCGAAACAATAGACTTTCTAGATTACTTCCCTACTAAGCAACCTTCATAGACTTTATCCGGCATATCGCAAGACTTGGTATGCCTGTTACCATATCTTGAGTGAGCAGTTGATTGAGTGACCTAAAGTTCAGATTGCCAAATCTGAAATGCCACAACCAACTATTCTTGTGGTCAACAACTATTTCCATTCATTGTACCTTAGTCGAACTGATCATGGCTTTAAATGTCCTATTCTTAGACATAGAAGATTTCAAGACCAGATTAGTATGAGTGTCGAACAATTCCAAGGCTCGATCTTTCATGACCACTGAGAATTTTTTTTTGACTAATTGTCCAAGACTTAGCAAATTGCACTTCATTCCATTTCCAGGTACATAAAGTACATCTTTGATCATAGCTTTTGCTCTATTGCTCCTTTGAATAACTATGTTGCCGATATCTTCAGCTTCCAACGAGCTATCATCTGTAAGTTTGACCTTGCTCTTATTCGACTCGTCGAAATCAGCCAACCAGACTTTTCTACCAGTCATGTGATTCGAGTAGCCTGTGTTGAGGAACTAGATTTGGGAGTCGACATGGTCATCTATAACTGTAGCCATAACCACCATATATTCATAATTATATGAATCTTGGAGTGCAAGGTTTGCTCCTTCCTCCCTGCCTTTTATCACATATTTTTTCTCTTCTTTGTCTTTCTGATAGGAGTTTCCTTCTCCTCTTTACAAGGATTTGGAAGCCCTATCATCAATCTTATGCTTTTAAGGATTCGACCAAGACTTCTTTCTCTATGTCTTGTCTCCTTTGCCTTTGAACTTGTTGGAACCACCATGCTTATTCCATGTATGGGCCTGCACAGCTTGTATTGAATCTTGAACCCTTTTCCTCTCGATAATCTGTAACTCATGTGCCTCCAATAAACCAACTAAATCTTCCAGTTTCATGGTTTCAAGATTGTTGGATTCTTGAATAGTTGGGATACCGTGATCAAAGTAAGAGGTTAACGTACGCATTACTTTCTCAACTGTCATCTTGTCAGCATGGGTTTCACCAAAGCCTTTCATGAGATGTACAAGATTATGCACCTTCAGGACATAGTCTGCAATCTTTTCTTCTTCTCCCATCTGTAGTAATTTATATTGCCTGTATAACGTCTGCAACTTGACAGTTTTAACCTTCTCACCTCCTTCATAATAGTTGACAAGAATATCTCATGCATCCTTTACCAATTCAGCATGAAAAATGCGATCAACATTCGCCGCATCTACCACAGACTGAGTATAATACGCAGCCTTGCAATCTTTCTTCTTCGCATCCTTGTGTCAGACTCTCTAAGCATCAGTTGCATTGTCAACAAGCTCAGGGACGCCATTGTTGACTACTTCAAAGGTTTCATGAAATCGAACAAAGACTTCATTTGCTTGCTCCATCAGTTCCAATTTTTATCATCAAGGATTGAAAAAGAATTTGAAATGCCGCATGTTCCATTTATCTCTACAACGATTGATTAACTATCCACAATCTTGGAAACACGATCACCGACACGTGATTCTTGAAAACGCGATCAAGAACCTAACCAGAGTTTTGGATACCAATTTGTTAATGTGTGAGACACCTTTAGTGAGAAGAGAAAAGAGAGAATAAAGAAATAAGGATATATAATATTAAATGATAAAAATTGAATTACATGATATCTATTTATATACAACTAACTAACTTGTATACTAAAAAAAAATTCCTAACCCTAATTAACTTTGGGCTTAGGCTACACAACTTGTATTATATCACAACAGTATAATAACATCATGATTTCCAAGGACTTCTTGCATAACCTCTTGCAAAAGAAAAACAAATTGAATGAGATCTATATTTAAACCAACCTAAATCATTACCTAATCAACCAAATACAATTTGGAGAATCTCCTGATTTTTACTATTGATATTCAAAGAGTGAGAGCTTCTGAGAGATTTTGAAAGAGCTAAAAAGATAATAAATAGAACTAAGGCATCAGAAATGCCTTTAATAGAATACACACCAAGGTTGATCCACATGATAAAACATGTTAAAAAACAAAAAATACACCCCTACCACAAATATAACGAATCCCACCTATAGCAACAAAATCAAAACAAAAAAAACCTAAATGAGCTACATTGTAGAAGACCAACCAACAAATATACAAAACACTACTATTATGTAGAAGTGCAACGCCGCCGAACCCAAACTAAGCGACACCTGAATCAAAACTGCAAGCAACTTAAGATCAAATAATACCAAAAAAAGAAAAATCCTAAATTGTTGACACAACAACACCGAATCAGTCAAGACGAACTATCAAACTGACAGAAAACGACGATTATCTAAAGCAAAGTGAATGCAGTTGTGTGTGATGGTGAAATGAATAGATACATAAAGAAGGAAAAATAACATTGAAAGAAATAGTGGAAAAGTTAAAACATAGGTAATAATATTTTGAGATATGTGATTATTTAGCACATTTGTCATTTACCTATGAGTCCTTGGTCATGTGTAAAAATTAGAAACAAAGAAGGGCAGTATATTGATAATAATATCATTTTATAATAATAAATATATAGTTGATGATAAAATTGATGTATTTTTAGTTCTTATAAAATTAGTTTTGCATTACAGGAATTAAAATTAAGTGAATTGTAAGGACAAAAATATGATTTTTTCTATAAAGACTAAAATTTAAAATTAATAATTTTGTAGGATAAAAATATATTTAACCTTAAATTATTTAATTATATGTATCTAATTGTAATGGATAGTTGGTACATTAGTTAATTACAATTAAATCTTTTTTATAGTGAAAATAAATGGATTGATAAGGACAAATCAGGATCTTTATATGTATCTAATTGAAATGGGTAGATACTTATGAAAGAAAAACTCAACAACTGAGGTGTCGATTTTCTCATATTGGTATGCATGTGCAGTTACTCGTTCCTTCGCACACGCTCACACTGCGTAATCACGCACGCTACATGTTTGACGGATCTCCTCTACTCTCCTCTCACCGCAACGTAACCGCACCGAAACAAACCGAAATCGATTCCCAAACACCCCTCACCGGCAACGATTGAAGAACCAAAAATGTTGAGACGCACAACCGCTACTCTCAAATCCACTCTTTCTCTTCACATCACAAAGGTAACTAACTAACATTCTCATTCTCTTTCACTTCATCGATTCGTTTTCTCACTTTCACCACTTTGTTGTTCCAGGAAGCTTCTAAACACAACGTTTATCATTTCCATAGATTTACCTCAGGATCGCCTTTGCATTTTCAGGTACGAGAAATTTATAATTTAGAGATTATTTTGTTGTAGACGAGATTTTGGTGTTTGGTTATTGTTTAGAGAATCGCTTTGTTTAGAAAATCATCTATTGAAAGTGATTTTGTTAAAAAGTTATTGAGCGGAGTTTCAATTTTAAATACTCACTTTTCAACTTTTCAACTTTTTGTTTAATTAGCATTGAACAAACTCTGTAATCGGTTGTTAAATTCGTCTATTTAGACTAAAAAAACTAATATGTTACGTATTGTGATTAGATGCATCTAATATTGACTTCCAAGTTAGATGAAAGACAAATGACTAGTATTAATTAAGCTTATGTTTGGAAAAAAAAATAATAAATGCATCTAGTAGTTTGAAAACTACTTATATTTGAGGACTATATTTTTTTTTTAGTTTTTGTGTTCTGATTCTCATTTTTTAAAAAAACAGTAATAAATGAATGGAACATTCTTAGGTTATGTTTGGATATCGTAAAATGAATGGAGCAGAGTGGAATGAAGATTTGGTTCCATCGTTTGGAAATTTTAAGTTAGAACAAGCCAAATTCTTCATTCAGCCCAAATCGGAGGGGGAGAAATATGGTGGTAAGTGATGAAATGGAAAGAATCCATACCACTCCCTTCCATTCTGCTCCTCTCCATCAGATTTTAAATGTTTCAAACAATGGAATACCACCCCATTTCATACTGCTCCGCTCCATCCGATTCCATTAATCCAAAGTCCAAACTAAGATTTAAAAATGGTTATGTTTTCAAAAAGTGGCTTTCCTAATAAAAACTTTGTAACATGACAGACTTGAAATCTGTCTGATAGTCCTTGAAGTTAGTATAAATCAGTCTCATTGGTCTTTAGCATATTTTCTATATATAATAGCAAAGACACAGGTTTTCATATACTTTAGGGACTACTTATTCTTCTTACATACTTTAGAGACATAGTAGGAGAGTTAGTGATACTTGAAAGACTAAATTGAGATTTTATAGTTTATTATACTTGAGATCTTGTGGTGGATGCTATTTCTCCTCAACTGCATTTTTGTATCACTATCAGTGTGCTAAAATCAGTTACTTGTATGAATTCTTTTAATTAATATTAATTCTTCCATCCTACTTGGTTAGATAAACTTTTTGCTTTAATATCATCATCTACTCTTTGGTTCTTGTTAAAATATACTCACAAGTCTGTGGATATATTCAAATTTTAAAATTGGCAATTTTGCTGAAATGAAATAACTTCTTGATCACTTTTCATTGCTTTTAATTTTGCTTGTTGCAGTTTGTGACTGTTTATATAGCCGAAAATTTTTCTGCTTCTGAATAATACTGTCTCGAGTATGATACTTCAGTGATCTCCTTGTTTCTTTGTTTCCTTTGATGCAGGAAAAGGAGACGGTTTGTCCCAGACATGTAGATACGGTTATAGCTTTTGTTTTAGGTAAACATTGATGCATTTATTGTTGTTAAGTTGCAGTCAAACCAAAGGTAGCATTTTTGTAATTAAAGTGGAAATAAGAAATGAAAATACACAACACTTTGTCAATCTAAATAAGTGTTTGTCAAATTTCCGCCATAGCGGATTTTGTGTCAATCCGCATAGGCCCCAGCACCTATTATATCCATGATAATACGCAATGCCATATTTATATGGTGGATTTTTGGCTGACATCCATAATCCACCATTGATAACATAGATAGACCCTTATTTTGTGAATGCCTCAGATTGTGAGTTTCATGCTGTTCTCTTCCTGCATATCCTATGTTTCTATGTTTGCCTTTAACATTATATATGGATGTAATGTCTTAATATTTAACATAAGAATTGGTTGGTACACTGCTGAGGTTGGTAAGACCCTTTTCTTGTAACTTTAAAGATTGACCACAACAAGATATATAAGTTAAGCTAATGCATGTTGATTGTTGATAATGTCTGGAATTGAATGCCACTATCTTTTTCTTTAACAAAGAATATTGGGAAGTATAATCAAGGGTAATTAAGGCTGGAGCTGAGACATCTAAGATGTTTATATATTAGTCAATTATATGTCTATCACTTTGGAAAACTTGTTGATTCTGCCGGGTAAGTGGAGTTTGATAGATCACTAAGGGTGTATGCAAGGAGAAACAAGAGGTAGTCATGGTCTAGTAGGGCCAGACTATTTAACTATTTATTCATTTCTGTAGGACAGTTATGTATTTGATGTGGTATTGTGGTTGTTATCTGAGTGGTTATGGCAGTTATAGGTACAGACATGTAGAGCAGTATGTAGCTGTTTATGCAGTATTTGAAGTACAAAACTCCTTGTTAGGAATATATCCCGTGTCCTGGCGTCTTGGCATTTTATTATAATATGTACTACAATTCTGGTTTAAACTAGAACAATTAGTAGCCATATTTATCTATTTCTGTGTTTGTACTCTTGAGTTTAATAGAAATTTTGTACAAAGAATAAAAAGTTATTTGCAATGGTTCAAACTAATCACTTGAATTGATTGTTCTTTTGTTCCCATGTTCTAGCTGGATACTACTAAACAGATGAGCATGGCTGAAGTCTAACAATAAAATGGCTAAGCTTAACCTATCTTGAATCTTGAAATAAAACCGACTAAATTGAATTAAGGACTACTAACTCTTGTTACATGGGAAATTTTTATTTTATCTTAGAAATAGGGTGCTGCAAGTTATTAATGATTCTATTTACTATTGTTTTTATTTGCCCTTAAATAAGTGATATTTGTTAATCATACATTGTTCTTATGCTCTAGGGGGGCCTGGTAGTGGAAAAGGTACACAATGTGAAAAAATTGTTGAAACCTTCGGATTTAAGCATTTGAGTGCTGGTGATCTTTTGAGGAAGGAGATGGTTTCTGATAGTGAGTATGGGTAATTTTCTCATATTCTAATTTTATATTTGCTTCCTTGGTGCATATTTATGATTTTAACAATTAAAACATCAAAACAGCTCTATGATTTTGGATACAATTAGAGAAGGAAAAATTGTTCCATCAGCAGTGACTGTAAAATTGATTCTAAGAGAGTTGGCATCTGGTGACAATCATAAGTTTCTTATTGATGGTTTCCCGAGAAGTGAGGAAAACCGCATGGCTTTTGAAAGAATTGTAAGTTTGAATTTTTAACTTTTATTGATCCCTATTAGTGCAAACCTGAAGGGCATTTTTTCAATAAAAAAACTGTCACTTAAATTTGAGTTGAAGGAAGTAATGTTCATTTCCTTCGCGCCCCCTTCTTTCTAATGTCAATGAGTTGATATAGTATTTGGTTTATTTTTGTGTCAGCACCGACTTTTCTATGCATTGAATTAACTACAAAATTGTGACATCCTCTTTAAACCCTTGCAAATGCTCTTTTTGTCCTTACTAGAACAAATAATTTCGTGTATTCTACCAAAACACTTTTCCTTATGCAGACTGGCTCAGAGCCAAATTTTGTTCTTTTCTTTGACTGCCCTGAAAAAGAGATGGTGAAACGGGTGCTGAGCCGTAATCAGGTTATTATCAAGTTCTTCATGATGTATTTCACCAAATGATTATAAACTTCTCTTTGATATATGCTGCTCATTTTATGCAGGGTCGAATTGATGACAATATAGAGACAATGAAGAAACGACTTAAAATATTTGAAGCATTAAATCTTCCAGTGGTTGATTACTATGCAAAGAAAGGGAAACTTCACAAGGTAATTAATTGTCTAGTTCAATTTTCATTTGAATTTAGTCGAACTGGCATTATTGAGACAATTAAACGACCTTCACTTTCTCAGAAAACTACTTTCTCTACTTTTTGGTTATAGATATTTATTACTTGCCTCTAAGGCGTATGTTACTGTGCTGTTTCAATATTTTGTTTACTTTCTTCCAGTTGGGAAAATTCACAAGCTAGTCTTTTGTGGGTTTCACTTAAATTATGATGGAACTTGGGATTTAGCTGTATGTTGTGCTTTATATAAAGATGTGATTAGGGGTGGACACCGGTTTGTCAGTCTGCAAATCGCCCACACAAAGAAATCTGAAGATTACAAACCAATTTCCAATTCTATCTGTTGTCTCATCCGGTGACCTCACACTTGTTTGAATCTGACCACCAAATCACTCTTTTGATTTTATCAGATTCTGGTTAGGTGTTAAATTGTGATAATTATGCGGTGGGTTTTTTATAGAAGAAAATTAGCTTCTAGTCAGAGTTGTACATTTCTTTTTGGTTAAAGAAGAGTTATACTTAATTATATGACAAGCTAATCTCTGCAGATCAATGCTGTGGGAACAGAGGATGAAGTATTTGAGCAAGTTCGGCGAGTTTTTGAGCAAGTGAGGTACACATTCAATCATTAATGAGTAATTAGTTTACCTGCACTGGCAAGATGCACAAATCTTTACATCCAATAATATGCTGAGTTTTATGAAGCATGCCTTTATTTACTTGAAAACTTGTAATTCTGAACTATATGTCCGCATTTGCTTCCATCTGTATATGTGGATATAAAAGCTTTAATAACTTGCATCATTCTATGCAGCACGGTTACTTGAAAGCTGTGTGATTGGGTTGCGAGAGTATTGTGACATTTGGCGAAGTTTGAATTTTACGGGGACTCTATATTTCCTAGTTAACTACAAAATCCATTGCTCTGGAATTGGGCAGGTCTCCAAAACTCAAAGTGACTGGTTGGATCGATTCGAGGTTCGAGTTTTTTAACGCTGTCGAATCTTATCCCTTGACAGGAATAATAGTAGGTGAATGTAAATGTTGATACACTAACAAGCACTGTTGAGTAATACCAACAGTGTGTTGGTTCAAGTGAAAGGATTTGGATTCTTCTGAATTTGTAACTTCGAATTTAATTTTTATTTGTGTTAGAAATAATATTAGGAGGGATTTTGACAAGAGTTGGATGCTTACCTGTAAGAAAGGGCCCTAGAGTTGGTTCTTAGACATTAAAAAATAACTTAAATACTCATTTTAGTTAGCTAAGAGATTATCATTTTCTTTTAAAGGAAATTCTTCTCATGTTATTGACCTTTTAAATTCAATTCCTACCCATCAAAATTATAAAATTCTGACATTTTCTGTCAGTGTTGAAATCAAGGAACAATTTTTTGGGTCAAATGTATATATTAATACAAGCTTAAACGCAACATCAAACGCAAATCTGAATCTGTTGATGGACTCAAGGTTGTTAAAATCTCGATTTAAAACCTAAATTCTATAGATTTCACGTTTCTAGGTTACCATTTCGTGTTAAATCGCAGGTAAAAACCTTTTTAGGTAAAATCGTATTCCGAAACGATTTTAAGTGATTTAAATCGTTTGGAAATCGGTGAAATCGTGTAAAGTCATGTAAAATCGTTGGATTTTACTCTGACTTGATTTTACTTTTTTTTGTCAAAATTTATAAATCACATTTTATATTTTGGCCCATAAAATTTTCTCTATGGATTTTTTATTTTATTCACATTCATATCTTGATTATAATATTAAAGAATCTTTAACACTTGATGATGGATTTAATTAAGTCGAATATGAATGTTCTAATGAAGATGATGTTGCAGAAGGATTGAACTTTTGATTAGGATGAAGATGAAAAGATTTGTTTTTTTGAACTTGAAAAACTTATGAAACTACTGTTTTTTTTTTAAATTTTTTGGATGTTACTTTTTATGATTTTATGGACACTATATGTAGCTTGATACAAGTTTGTGAATATTACACTTTATTATGATGATATAATATATTTTTGCTTTATAATTAAGTTAAAATTTTAAATAATTAATACATTTCGAATATTATATAAGCATATATATATGTCGTATATATAAATTTAATATAATTTTTATATTAGGTAAACTCTATGATTTTACGTTTCGATTTTACCTAAATAAAACGAGTCAAGGTAAAAATTCGATTCTAACAACCTTGGATGGACTAATACCACGTTGTAAATTGATTCTTCCAGCAACATGAATAGATGGTGAACACGTCTATTCAAAATATGACTTGTATTCAAAAAATAAATATTTTTTTAAAGACTTAAAGGTTAGTGCTATGTAGTCAACACCTTTATTTATTTTAAATATAAGATTAAGTTTATATTTTAATATTTTTCTTTACTTACTCAAAATAACAATACAGAGAAATATGAGGCAAACGGATAACAAATTGCGCCCCTATCCATTTTTAAATATGTTTCATGGCATTAAACTAAAATTAACTGATTGTTTTTTTTAAGAATTCAATGGAAGCCTTTTACAACTTACAAAAAATACTGTGGTATTAAAAAATAATATAATTTTTATGAATTTTAATTTTGGTCCCCCTCTTGTCAAAATCGTCATTAAAAACGTTGATAATTCAGTCGTTAAATAGTTACTATTGCTAAAAACCGTTGTTAATTCAGTTATTAAATTGTAAAAACTGTCGCCGCTAAGTTGCAAGAGGGATAAAAATTAGAATTCTTAACTTTAGAAAGACAATTCTTTAACGAAATTTTTTAAAGGAAAAAAGTAAAAATATCTAATTTTAAAAGAACTTTAAACATATTTAAGCTTTTATTATTTGAAGTATTGTCACAGAGACAACGTAAAAAGAAAAACTATAAACAATGTGATTTTAATCTGGGATATAATCTTTTAAGATATGGCATAGGAAGGCAATAACTTAAACTAAATAAATGATTATTAATTCAATTCTTACATCCTTAAAAAATATAATTAAGAAGGTAATGATGAAAATATTGCATATAAAGATATCGACTCTCAAAATAAGAATAAATGGTAATTCTTTTATAGTATACATATGAATCACGATAAAAACCACAAATTAACACAAGAAACAACCATCACAACATAAGTTTATAAACTCCCAAAAAAATATAATTACACATCTAATTGTAGTATATATAGAAACATATACCATTTAATACAATAATTTTCTTGACTGAATGATTAATATAGTTTCAAATTGAGATCTATAATAGTATATGCAATCACAATATAACATTGTATTTTCACATATTCTATCGCAATATAAAGATTCACATTATAGATGCAACCATGATTTAAAACCATGAATTTAATAGTCAAGTCTATTTACAAAAGCAAGAGCATTACTAGTCAATGAAGCAAGATTCCCAACACTTGTTTTAATCCTCTTTTGCACCGAAGATCTCACTTCCATTTCATCAAACTCATCCGTACATGTCCCCGCATTTGTTATAGCCGAACTCATCCATGTCTTTATAGTATCCCATTGAAACCTCTCATCACTAGTTCTAGTACCATTCAAATGCACAAGCCCGTCCGCCGATTGCTCGAGCGAATCCACCGTGTCATCGACGTTTTCACTGCAATCGGCGACAACCAATGTCTCGGCATGTGTTAGTTTCTTGGAGCTTAGGTTTTTCAATGTAAGGGATGCACTTCTTGCCGATTTTAACGCTAGGTAGATAGCGATTTTGGTGAGTGTTAATGTATTTGTTTTGATTTTTGATGTGTACGGGGAAAGTGACTTGTAGCAAACCTTAGGGTATGTGGTTGAGGTGCATTGGTTCTTTAAGAACTTTTTGTAGGTTGTTGATGTGGAATTTGTGGTGGTGTTGTATGTAGATGTTGTGGATTGAATTAGAGTTGAGATGAAGAGAAGGGTGAAAGTTATTTTGATGAGATTATGCAATTGGAATGCCATTTTTTTTGTTGCTTTCTATGTTCAATAGAAATGCATATAAGGGGTTTTATATATGGTAAGTTTGGCAAATTTGATAACTTTATGATAAATTGATTTTGTTTACAAGCAAGGCTAAACCGTACAAGAAGGGATTGCATGTGGCACATGTTGATTTCGTAGCATTGTCAAAATACACGTAATTATATGAATCTAGATCGCGTGGAAATAATATAAGATCAAATAGTTAAGAGAAAAATAAGGGATGCACATGATCTCATAATTGACTTGGAATTAATTGAACTAGAACAATTTAATTGGTAGTTTGTGATTTGCAGGGAGTGTAAGGTATGTTGAGATTTGCAGGGTATGTTGATACATTTGTTAAAATAACTTGTCATATTAAACAAGTTCAAGTTTACTTGGTAGAGGTACAAGTAAATCAGATTGTAGAAGCATAAGTGTAAACATGTGTGATATATTATAGATAAAATAAAAATAAATATAGGTTGCGAAAAGAAAAAAATATAAAAAGATTTTTTTTGAATTTTCATTAAAAACTTATTAGCATGAGCAATACACTTTAAATAGTTAGAGTTTATTAATAATGGGCCATGAAACTCTTTTGGAATTAACGACTAATAATTGATAACCTCATCTTATGTGTTAGAAAAATACTCTTTGATAAACTGAAAATGTCATTCAAATTTTGGAGATGCATTTTCGAACGTATCATATGTATCTCTCAAACGCAGCCAAATTGAATAACACTCAAATGTCATTTAAAATTTGTTACGGAGATGCATCTGCGTAAGAACTCAATATGCACCATATACATTCCCCAACAAAACGTCTTATGTTGAGAAGAATTGATCCGGAGATTTCATCTCCATGATAACACCAGAAAAGTTTCGGAGATGCATCTCTGTAACCATACTAGATAGTAATTGTCTGCATTTGATTTAGAGACGCTCTGATGAATTTGACGATACATGACTTTATTTATATAATTTAAATGACACACTTTCAAAAATAATATCTAAATGACATATATAAGTTAATAAATTCATACGATTCAATAAAGTCAAATCCAAAGTACAAAATATAACATAAACTAGTGCCAAAATAATACAGAAATTATAAATGACGGACTGGAGCCCCCCTATTCATACATTGCCTCATGTACTGCAATGCCTCTCGTGCGTCTCTCATCATGGTATCTATAACGTTCCTCAATGTAGATCCATCTGGAAATAGTCCGCTATCTATACTCGCCATCTAGGCAGCTCAATAGTGTGATCAACCATAGCCTACTCCTCTTCTAGTATTTCTTGATGAGATGACCTAGGTGGATCTTTCGGGGCCTCAGGTACCATATAAGGATGTGACACCCTGAAGAATCACCAGATGTAGCCGTGTACAACACTCTAGTCACTAGGAGCTGGGGTACTCCGTGCCTCATACGATACCATTTGAAAAAGACAATCATGAAACATGGTATCCATATCTCGACATTTCATAGCTAGAAGATCAGACTATGAAGGGTCTCTGAGAATAAGTTTCTTGTAGTCGAACTGCCTCATGACACGCTCAAGCAAATGAAAATACGTCAAACGTGAATCGCAAACCAATCAATTAAAGTAGAAGGCAGTGTCGTCCAATGGACACGTCTCACGGTGATCTACATACACGTTGAATCGTGTATCCTCTTCTACAATGGAGTTAAGATATACTCTATGCGGATGTGTTGCCTGGTTCCCTCAGAATGGGGGAAATTCCATAACATGTGGCATATCCTTAGTGTAGGTCGAAAGATATGACCATCCAGATATGTGTGGAAAATGTGAGAGAATCCAAGTCTCGAAATGGTAAGTTTAAATAATTAGTAAAAGATGTAAAAATCGACGTATATTTCAAGTGTTACAAAAATGACACAAAGTGATGCAAAAATATTGTCAAAAGTGTGATGCTTCCCGTAACCTGTTTTGTCTTCTATATACAACCTTTGCCTAACTTAAAATGCATGTATATCAAACAAGCGCCCCTCCAATTATACTCATGGACCCGCTCCAAGTCATCGAAGTATTGCATGTATACCACATCGACATATGTGACACTCTTGTTCACGAAGATGGATGTGCCAACCATATACAATATGTATGCTCTAATAACGCATACTCTATGGTGCACAACCTGCTCAACATCACTAGTAGTCTACTCTACATTAAGCATCTACATTTTATACACCTACTCCAGGTATCGGAACCTAACATGTGTCCCTCTGATGGCTTCTGTAACACCCCTTTTATACCCCAGATAAATAAGCATATAATCAGAGAATAAGCATGCATATAATTCAAAAGGGCGTCACATCGACGTTTTCAAAAACTAAAAACTTTTAAAAAACCGACATCATTTATCCACAATATATAATACACCTGGTCATTTCAAAATAACACCTAAACATTTAATTTCAATTCATACAGAATATGCATTCACAGCGGAAAAATACTAAATACTCATGTATTTCATAAAATGATTTCTGTCCCATACCAGGATCATATCTCAATAAGTATCTCAACATAAAATAAACCATAATCAGAATAGTTAGCTTAAAAGCCTCTCAAACAACAAGTAGTCAAATAACAAGTTCTCAAGTCATAACATAATACATAACCAATTAGAAACATGAGTTCAACACGCCTAGTCTACCCAGTGTTACGGGACCATAGCATCGACTCACTGCCTAATTTCCAACAAAACACGGGAGAAAACTCCGGCTAGATCGCGCACGAGCTACTAAACTCCAGAACCTGCATGTCGCCAAACGAGGGCAACATTAAAATAGAAGGGTGAGAATACGAATCATTATGAAGAAAGTATGATAAGATACAATGGTTAAGATCAACAATTAGACGAATTCATTACTCCTTGCCTAATCATGTAACATAATATGAATCAATATATTCACATATATTAAGCATTCAACAAGTGTAAAGAGTATACTATTCTAATTCCAATACTATATTTCCAATTATGCACATAACCATAATTATCACATATTCACACATTTAACCAAATATGTATCCAAACATCACTCATTTCAATTATCAAACTCATACACATATCACAATTACATCAATTCACATATTCAATTACCACATAACTCTAATGTGACTCAATGCAAGATATGTGACGCTATGCATGTGGTACCGCAATGTGAACCCAACGTTTCACCGCTTTCTGATTCAATATCTAGAATCCAAGCCACGCTTTCGATCCGGACAAGATCAAAGCCACCACGTATGTTTCCAATTAAGGATCAACGTATTCTACGTCTATTTCCATTCAAGGATCACCGTCTATTACCATGTGAACCCATAGTTTCACCGCTTCCACAATAAAGCCGACTATGCCATGAATGAATGTACAATTACCAAACAACTATGCAATTAAGATTATCTCATCAATCTTAACTTACCGCATACCCATAATAATTCAACTCTATGAATTATATATCAAATTGTATACAACATTCACAACACATTGATATCAATCCACATAATAGAAACAATATTCAATTATGATTCACAAAATACAATTAACACTAGTAAATCGTACTATCTCATGTTAATTCATATTGCCAACAAAATATAAGAATATACTTCCAAACCAAGTATCAATTTATTAGTATTTGGCCAAAAATACAATTACGATTAAATTCTCAAGATACCGTACTTTATCGACAAAACCGAATAATTGATCTAATTCCAAATTTATTCCAATCAATTAAACTTATTGAAATTAATTCAACTATTAAATAACTCAACCAATTAATAATTACACTACATTAGTTCCAATTTACTAATTCATTTTCTATTCCAAAACCAATATTTAATATAAAAGATATTTAAATCCACACTATTTCGGTCGGTTCGTAAATATCACATTTTCAACAAAATAACACCACCATGTTAATCTACTAATTAGACTTAGCTACCACGTAAATTTTCATTAAATTCCGGACAACTAATTATACCGTTTAATTCGGTTATTCGGTCAAACGGGACTGTTTCTATTATTTCAATTTATGTATATCATCTCATAATTATGCTTCCTAACACTTTGAACGGGAACCCAAACAGAATTA
Organism: Vicia villosa; assembly: GCF_029867415.1. Classification (NCBI taxonomy): domain Eukaryota; kingdom Viridiplantae; phylum Streptophyta; class Magnoliopsida; order Fabales; family Fabaceae; genus Vicia; species Vicia villosa. The sequence goes on from NW_026705731.1 coordinate 42,955, forward strand.
CGGTTTAAAAGATATGAATTGTTAAAGTTTCAACGAAAAAACAAACACCGACATCATACACTGACAACTCTAAACATGTCAGAATTACACAAACATTTAAAAATATGACTCTTAATAACTCAAAACAACTCTTCAATTTTGTTAACAACTCTAACGACTCTTTTGACAACTCTATCAGAATTAAAAATAATTTAGCTTAGCAAATATTATCAAATATCCTACTTTTATTTTATAATAATACTTGTATATAATTAGTTACACTTATAATTATAAACAAATAAAACAAGGATTATATAAAATTTCTACAATGTACATTTTACTACACCAGCAAATGTTAAGGCAAGATTGAAATCCACGTAGCATCCATGGCTTTATTTCAGAATCGGGAAAATGAAGTAGTCATAAAATTGATCTTAAATGTTACTCAGTATCTATTTAAATTTTTAAAGTATAAAATAACAGTAGAGATGTCTCTCTTATCACATGCATATTCTACACAAATTAATATGGATATCATTGCCAAATAAATTAATCTTCTATTAAATAAACTAGTAATTTTACATAAGCATATAATTAAGTGATAGCATGACTTGTTTCTATTATCGCAAGCATACTTTTTCAATCAAGCAGTATCTATTCAAAACATTTACAGAATAATACTAATACGGTTATAATGTCAGGATATGAAGCACTCGGAATAATCATAAAATATATCACACAAAGTTTCTCAAGAACATATAAACACTATCAATGGTGAAAAATTAAAAGAAAACCTAACAATCACAAAACCATGAAAATTTAGGGATTTCAATCTAAATATATTTCTACCCATTGAACCAATCATATTAACCCATAATGATAAGGATTTCCCCCTTACCTTGAATCAATCTCCTTCTATCTTCTAGTTTCTCCTCAAATCCTCTTCTCTTCTCCTCTTTCTCCTCTAGCCTCCTTTTTCTTCTTTTTTCCCCAAATGAGTTATAACCTCTAAAATCCTATTTTCCTTACTATCTCTATTTTTAATGGGCTTAACCCACAATCAATTTTGTATTTTATTTTTACCACTTAGGCCCAATTAGTTATATCTCTCTAATAATTTAATTAACTCATTAAACCCAATAAACACAATTATACACAAAATTAATATATATATATATATATATATATATATATATATATATATATATATATATATATATATCAATTAACACATCAAATTAATTAAATAAATAATTATCACACCAAATTAATTAATATAATCAATTATTATACTATCTAACAATCAATTAATTAATTAACACACCAAATAAAATCAAAATAAATAGTAAAATAAATACTGATAAAATCCTCTAATAACTCAATGTCTCATATTTCCGGTCAAATCTTAATTACTCGGAAAATTTCCAAAACGTTAAATATTAACTCATTAATATTTCTAATACTAAAAATATTAAAATTTTCGATTAAATATCGATCCGCTATCCCGAACTAATTCCGACTAAATCATCCCAAAAAGCAAAAATTTCAATAACATCACAAATGACTAAATTAAGAAAATAATTATTAAAAACACTAAATAATATAATTACTAATATAATTAATAAAAATATTTATAAAAATCGGGATGTTACAGCTTCTAACTCCATCATGGCATCCTCTGGGTCAGCTCCTAAAGAGCCTACCAGCATCACCAATGCCTCATCTTTGTTGATCCTGTTGTGATTTAAGAATTCCCCCCTGATCAGAAGATGCAATAGGCATGAGACATCATCTGGTGTGATAGACATATCACCATGTGGGAGATAAAATAATGACGTATCCGAGTACCATCTCTCTACAAACTCAGATAACAGATCATGGTTAAGAGTAGGATAACCGGTCCTGCTCAAATCTCTTAACTTGGATGCCTGCGACACATCCATAAACCATGACTCATTAGGCACCTCCAGACTCGCAATCTTTCGACCATGCTTTATGAATTTTAATGCATCTCAATCTTGAAAGAAAACAAAAACCATCACCAGACTTGTCTTTTCAAATTAAAATGAAGAAAATATATTTTTCATGGTTTACCTCTGTCCCAAACATGTCTGGTTATATGGCTCGGGTATAGAGGTAATAGTGATAAGTCGGATAAGCCTCCTTCAAACCCTTGTGGGGCCTCGTGTGCTAGGAGATCTAGTGCCTCATGCGGGGAGTTGGATGCCTCCTGTGCTTTTGTAGGTGAGACCTGTCTCCTACGGGGTAACGTAACCGGTGATGCATGAGCCCTAGATGTAGACCCCCTAGTGTATTGAATGGTTTTGAGTGAATGTGAGTTGAGAGGTTTTGGGAGATGAGAGTTGGAGAGTGTTATGAGAAGTGAGGAAAGATAATGGATTTTGGCGCCCTTTTGACATAATACCACCCTGAGATGCATCTCTGTAAGTAGGAAGTGTTCAATCTAGACGTTGAAAGTTTATGGAGATGCATCTTTTCAATTTTTTTTACATAGCCTAAGGCCTGACTCTATCCACTGAATATGAAATGTTGTGTTTTTGGTGCGTCTGAAGATGTATCTCAAAAATTTAGGGGTATTTTTGGTTTTTCCATAAGATGTGGTAGAAATCCATAGGGTGACTTTAGTAACCCCCAAATATTTAACTAGAGAGAAATACTAAATGCATACCTTAACATTCATAAAATTCTTTCACTCAAAATGATTTTTTTCCTTCTCTAATGAGTTTATTGGGTTTCATAAATGTCTTCCTAACTACACTCTTGGGCCAATGAGAATCTTGTCCCGAATGTTTAATTTAAACTAGGCACTTGACATGGTTTGAATGGAGGACTAAAATTTGTTTAAGTTAGGGATTCGGTCCACACTTAATTTTAGTTTGATCTTTGATTCAATTTACATCGGCTAAGGTTTCATTTGCATTGTTTTGGTGAGGGGATTGGTTCGATTTGCATTAGTATTAGATTAATAGTTGGGATGGTCAAAGGGAGTGTGGAATCCATGTGGGCTTGGTGGGGCTCAAAAGTTGAGATTTTTTTATAAAAAAGAGGTAGTATTTAATGGTAGAGATTTGTTGGGATTGCCAATGATAACTTGTGAAAGGATAGGGGCTTCCAGTGGGAAACATGTGGCATGTAAGGAATCTTGTGGGAAGTTTGGAGGTAAAATGATGGACGTTTGAGATTGAGGGTTATAAGGGAAGAACATTATCTAAAGGTTGGTGGGTGGTACACGTAGAAATGTGTGCTGGAGGGAAAATAGTGGGCTTGCGTGTGAGACAAAATCTGTGAGTGTAGGTTTTACAATTTTCATAGTAACAAGAGTGAGGTCATGCTACCCCATAATTTTTTTTGAAGTGGAGGGGGGGGGGGGGGGTTGGGAGCTATATTTTTATGTGGCTGAGGGTTATTTTGTGTGGATGACCAGTATTTATTTTTAAAAGAATCGTTCAAAATGAACAACTCAAATTTATAGGTGATGAGCGTGAACGCATGGTGGAGTGTCGTGAGACTAGTATTGTAGCATGTGGTAGGTGTGCGAGGAAGCATGACATATTATTTTGTTATTTTTTTATCCCACGTGCTTTTTAATAAGTGTCTCAAATGTATTTATTTTTTACTTAGAGTATAATTTAGGATTCAAGGGTCACAAATTCAGTGAGTGGCTCAATGTTGCCATGGAAAAAAATCTCTTTTGGTCGGCGGGATAAGCCAGTGTAAAATCCCTCAGTTCACTTGTATCAAAGGTTTGTGGGAATAATTGTAAAATCTCAAGTATTTAGTGGAACTCTCAAGAAGATTTCTTGGGGACACAACTAGGCGAACATTTGGCTGAACTTGTATAAATATCAATGGAATCTTTCTAACCTTATCCCTTTAAATTCCATCATTTACATTACTGACCTTATTTCTTTCTGCTGTTTTTATCTATGATTTTGTTAATACTAACACAAATGGTTTTTTAAGTAAGAAAACTTTTAAATTAAGGCAAAATATCTTTTTGGTTCCTTAACTTACCTCGGGGTCCATTTTGATTCCTTAACTTTTACATGTGTACCATATGATGTGGCATATGTCCATAATCAGGTCATAAAAAATCCAAGCAAAAATATAAAATTATTGGCTAAGCTAAGATTTAATTCAAGAAATTTATATTTTTTAGAGGAGATGGGCAACCACTGGGCCAATTCACCACTATTGAACTAATTTACAAATTACAACATATCTTTACGGTGAAACTAAAAGTACACTACTGTTCATGATTTTTTAATCCACTTTTTGTTCTTGGATTTTCGTTGTAATTTTGTAATTACTATACGGTATTGTTTTTTTTCATACAATTGCAGTTATTCTTGTGCTTCTTCATGGAGTTGTTCAACTTGGTTCTTTCTTTCCTTTTAAGTCTTTTTTTTTTTTTTTTAATTTTTACAAATTTTCTTGTTCTGTAAGTTCAGTTTGAAAATGTGTAGATCAGTTTTCTATAAAGGTAGTTCTAGTTCGGAAAAAATCACAAACTATTTTATTTAATTTTCCTTCTTGAATTGAACTATGACCTGAGTGATGTCTTTATGTGATTCCCCAATGACAATTTGAGTCAGTTGGTCTAGATTTGATTTTTTTGTTTTTCCATTTGATTAGTATTAATCTCATGAATGTCATCCCTTTATTCCTCAACTAAACAATCAATGTTAATGGTAGAGATGAAGCTACAAAGTTTCTTTCCGAAGTTAATGTCAATGTTAATCTGCACAAAAACTAACTTGTTTGATTTAAATACATTATCACGGTGACTGAATTTAGGTGTGGTAAACTTGAATCAATATATTGGAGCAAAATGATGGAATAAAGCCTATCTAAATCCCTGAATTTAGGCGAGGTAAACTTGAATCGATACATTACAATGTTTGTAGCTCCTTTCTACCAATATAAACTACATTTGTTATTGAAACTTCAGTTTTCCGCATATTAAACAAAATAATATTAAGGTTTCATAGACTTTGATAGTAATAAGAAGCCATAGTGGAAGCAATAAGATTTTAAATGTATATTTTTACATTGATGGGTGGTTTATTTGGTAGGACATGGATATGATGGTCGTGTGGTATTGAGGGTGGAAGGTCATGGAGACCATAGAAAAAACTTAGGTAGTTATTAATATGGGTAGTAATTTGTGGTTGAAGAGTGATAACTAGGTTCTTAAGGAAGGGACATGGGTCTCAAGGGGAGGTTTTTATATAGTATATGTTTTGAAAAGTCATAAGGTGTAAGGATGCAATGAAATTTATGTGTATATATTGACTTGGTGAAAGGCTGTATGAGTGAGATGGAATTTAGGACCACCCTTCAAAGTTATAGTAGTTTCATTGTGGGAAAATGTTATGGATAGAATTGAAAGTATGCATGTATTGGTCTTCAATGGATAACAAGTAAAATGGTAGGGTTAAAGGACAATCTTGTGAGGTAGTTTGAACATTGTTACAAATGCATTGATATGGAAGATCCCAAGATATTGAAGGCATGCCGCCCGATCATATTGATGAGGAAGAGGAGTCTATCACGAGGTACCTCACTTTGATCATCTTCACGCTCTACTCCTGCTCGAACATGAATTTTAGGGTGATATAGCGCTTTACCTGCACCTGTTCGCAATAAAAACTAACTAGTGAACCTTGGAAAACTCTAAGATCTTTTGGATCTAGATGGATCCTTTCAAAGGCACCCCAATAGAGAATGTACACAAAACTCCTTTGGTCGATTAACAAACACTTGATTTCTCAATCGTCACACCTTACGCTTATGACCAAAGGATCATTGTTATCAAGATGTATTCCAATGGCATCCTTCCATGATAGGGCGATCTTAGCCTCCAGGATTTATTTCACGCTCAAATCAGGGCTGGTGAGCAAATCTTTTATGCTCATGACTTGACGAACATATCTCATACGAGCGGACCTAATTTCTTTGCCCCTAGCATACCCTCATAATATAGTTTTAAGAGTATTACACACAAGCCCCTGTCTTAATCTCCTCCGCTTGAATCCTCTTGCTTCTTGGATATGGGGATCCTAGCGGGATCTCACCGTTGAGATCTAGAGCCTCTTGGTGGCTAGTGAGAGACTCCTTGAACGTACTGTTCAAGTGAACTTCTTGGACCAGTTGGTAGCAGCCCTCTATGGGGTGGCTCTTGACATTATGATATTTTCACTACTTGTTGGACTCATGCCCCATGATGCATAACTTGGGGGATGATAGAGGAGGAATATCATAGGTATGGAGGACTTCGTGGCATATCTGTTCACAAAAAGTTTTCATGAGCATGAAGTTATTTCTAGGTTTTACTTTTTGCTTGAAAGTTTCTTTATCCTTGACATGCGAGATGTAATGGCTTCTGCATTGCTGCTCTAACAAATCTGGATTATCGAATTCACGTTCCTTAATGTCTAGCCATTTTATTAGTGTTGCTCTCCTCGCCCTTTATGTAATATTCGACGTGGATGACTACTCTACCATGGAAACAAATGAGTTTTGGGAAAGAAATTCGTTAAAATGCTCGGTCCTTAATCCGTTCTAGAAGGCTCACATAAACATTTCCTAGTTGAGATGGATGACCTTAATAGTCACCTCACTAAAGATTCCTAAGGACCCTAGCGAACATTGAAAATGATGGTGGTTGACATCTTCTTCTATTCGTTTTTTGAGAATTAATGGACCAACATTTTTACCAGGTTTTGATAGCTAGTGATTGGTAATTGCAACATGTTTATATACCACCTCAGTGTGGCATCCATGAAGATGTTGGAGAGGAGTTTACAATTCAAAGATTATGAGACTCAAATGATCACTATATGTGTGTTAATGGAAGAGGTATGCTCATGGGGATTGCTTCTTCAATCAAATAATATGAGTGAGGGCGACTTGAAGCTTTTTGTTACGCCCTCAGATCTCATCAGAGAGAGGTTAAGGATCTAAAATCTATGTCTCCTTAATGGAATTTGTCTCTTATTGGCACTGCTAGACGTTAACAATATTATCCTCCAAAGTATTGTTGTGGCGATGCAAATCGTCCATAGCAGTGCCCATCTCTACTATGGCCTCATGGTCACCACCAGAGCTATAGGCGACTGACTTCGTTGCTTGCATGTTCATTATATTGGAGGGAATAAAGAGGTGGGTAGTGAGTCATTCGTTAGTTAAGAGGATGTCCTAGGTTAATTTTACTAGGTCCCCACGATGAGCGTCATTTGTACTTGGTAAAAAATGTACAATGAGAGATAACCCCTAACTTTTTAGGGCTGTCTGAGGGTTTTAGGGTGTTTTAGTGTAATAAGAGCTCGCCACATATGGTTGTGGATAGATCCTATGTATAATTTTGAGGGAATTTTTCTATCCCTTTCCCCTTATGTAAACTAGGTATATATAAGAGATTCTTTGGGTGTGGATCTGAGGCCTAGCAAAGCGGTTTCTCACTCTTTTGGTTAAGGATGAGAGAGTGGGAGATCAAGTCCTCCCTGCAATCGTGAAAGAGTAAGTTATTCTTCATTCTCTGACTTATTCCACGCGCGTCATGTATCTCATCCACTATATATGTGGGAAAATATATTTGATTAGGGCTACTAAGCTCAGGGTCAATGCAACAACCATCTTTGGGCACCTAAAGTAAGAATTCAATTTGGACTACCTGGACCATATTGTTGGACGCTCGCCTAATTTTATCTTATGTCGTGTCCTTTAAAATATTCCTATAGGATCCAATAGAATTATCTCAGTCCACCATTTTTCTGTATATAAAAAAAAAGTATTTTTTTTCTTAAAAAGTATTTTTTTTAATATTTGTAAAAAAAACATTTTGAGTAAAAAATGTTGGTGCTTCAACGCCCTACTTTAATTTTGGAGACTTTTTGTTTAAGAAACTTATTTATTTTGTGACTCATTTATTCTTAAAATTTTAAGTCCTTAAATTTTGAAACTTTTAATAACTTTTATTATAATTATTTCCTCGGTCCCAAATTAAGTGTTGCCTTTGAGTATTTCAGAAAGATTAAGATAGTGTGATAAATGAAAGAGAGAATATCAATTTTATCATATTATGTTTGTTAATTATTTATGTATTTTAATGATTATAAATGCTAATTGAAGAGTAGAATTGGAAAATGAAAATGAAAATTGCATTAAAAATAAAAACAAAACTTATTTTGGAGATATCACAAAATAAGAGCTACATATGCATTTAGATATCACATTACACTCATATAGACGAGACTCAAATTGGCAAATTTCATCACATGTTATTATGTAGTTCTGAGATTAGATAATTTAAGTCTTAAGAGTAATAGTGTAGGAGAAACAAAAGAATAGTAAATACCTACTTTTACCATCACCTAACATACACATCTTCATAGTTATGTATTCATATTGCTTTTCAACTTTCTCCCCCTACCACGTTCTCACGTTTGTCATCATTATCTTCTCCCTGATTTACACCAAAATTGCATCTAATTATCCAAATTCACACCCGCTAAGATACCATGTGCATTGATTGTTAAGCTTTGAGTAAACGAAGACATTGTGAAAACCACAAGAGAGTTTTGAGAGAGAGAAAATTTGAACAAGCTTAATTTCAAAAAAGAAACTATTGAACAGAATAAGGAGAAGGGAGATGAAGGCTATTTGTGGAAAGGTTGCGTGAGAAAAAAGTTACAAGAAATGTCCCACATCGCTCATAGCACACATAAATGAGTTTCTAAATTGTTTCAGATTGTGTCTAATAGGTCATTTCTAAATTAAATTTTGTATGATGTTCTGAACTTTTTACTTCTAGGGTGTATTTGTTTCATGTTATGAAATAATATTATTTGGAATATATTTCTAAGGTTTTTATTTTTAAGAATAATATTTTTATCTGTGTGTTTGGCTAAAAATAAAATTTTCTGTATATTTTATTTAATTTTAAAATTATAAAAAAATAAAATAAATATTAATGTGAATACTAGTGGGAAGTTGTAGTTAGTTAACTTTATTTTTATGGGAATGTTGGATTCCACCATTTATACATGAGAATAAATATGAGAAAAGTCATGTGTAAAATAATTCCTGGGAATAAAAAGTACTTCGGAACAATTTTAAAAAACTTAAAACAAATATAGGATTATTGTATTTTCCATATCATATTTCCGAAAATATATTTTCTATCCATGAAACAAACACATCCTACTACATTTCATTCTAACACGTTTGACTGGCTGGGTTACACTTATTTGAGACAATTTCAATCATACCCGTTAAATCAGCATTTTGATTTCCTTTGTGGAGGTCAGTGTTTTAGGCAGCTCCGGTCTTGGCCATGCAACCAGCACAACACCTTAATTTTCTTCATGGAGAGTGTGGACAATTTTGAAAAATTTATTAGCAAGTAGCATATTTTTGATATTTTGAATCAACAGTACAACATGTTTATAATACTTGTTTGAATGGATCTCCATGAAAGAGAGATTGAAAGGTGGGACTATGTATCAAATCTAATAAAAACTTTACTCAGGCACCCCTTCAAGTAACCAAATAGTGGGACACAAAGTACCACTAAAAATGCGGTTGTACATTCAAAATCAAGATAACACCATCGAAAGATGATTATAGATGAAAGATTGATGTAAAATGTGAATTTCATTACCATAGTTTACCTCATAGATTAGAAGGTCAATCATTTGTTGGTCGGCTAAACGCATATGAGCATCAACGTGTTGTTGATTTGACAAAGCGTCATGTTCCACCCACACACATATTGTTGTCCTTATAAGAGCGAGATCCGAAGAACGTCACTTGGAACACGCAAATATATAAACATAAGAGTAAGTTATAAAAAGAGACAAGAGGTTCTAGAACAGAGATAAAACATTTGTTTAAGCTGATAGAGGATGCATACTATGTTTAATAAAGTAGAAGAAGAGATGATTCAGAAGTTGTGAGAGATATTTTTTAGGCCCACCCAGATTCAATCAAGTTGTTGAATATTTTTCTTCTTGTGTTGGTTATAGACAACACGTACAAGACAAAAAAATATAGACAACCTCTGTTCAAAAGAGTTGGCATTACGTCAACCGAGTTACCTTTGCAGTTGCATTTTCCTATATGGAATATGAGCATAAATAGAATTGTCGAACCTTGTTTTGCATGTTACTAATCAAGGAAGTTTCATTAAACACACATACACACACATATATAAGTTGTTAAACTTATTTTTCTCAAGAAAATACTTTTAAAAAAATCCTTGAAGTCGCGCCAGATGATTTGGGAGCTGTCAGAAAAGCTATGGGATAATTTTTGTCTTTGCCAATTGGTTGGCACCTTAACCCAATCGATTGGGTTAGTTCAAAAATGTTCCCTAAGCGATTAGGACAACATCTTAATGATAGGCAACGAGTATATATCTTTCTTGCCTTTTTAACTTGCTAATTGATTATTTTTAGGCCTACCAATCAATTTGTGCAAGATGTCAATCGATTTATTTATCATTTATGGCCTAAAAAGTTTTCCTTTTTTTTTGTCAACCTATAGCCTATAAATAGAGGTCACTTCCCAGATATTTTTACATCCAGAAACGTAAGCTTTCATTCCTCACTCCTCAATCTCTTTCTAAAATATTTCTTTTTTATTTTCTCTCACTAAAAGTTTAGCCGTAGCGTTTTCAAGAAAGTCTTTTTGTAAGTGAGACAGTTGTAATTCTGGAAGGGTAGTTTTGTAAATTAACCAAGGGAGTTTGTTCTTAAATTGGTTAAATAATTTATCCATTTAAGGATTATTTATTTGGGTTCAAAGCTAAACCCATTAAAAGCTTGATTTTGGGGATTTAGTTATTAAGTTCACGGTTCGGATCAAAGACTCAGCACGTCTAAAAATCTTCATTCAATTCAAGCCCAGCCTGATGTTAAAAGATTATTAAGGTTGGAGATTATCCCGGTATTAAAATCTCTTAGGTTTTTGTTTTGGTATAAAACCACTGTTCGGTTCGCGAGTTCAATCCAATGTGAAAAACTCTCTCAGGTTCAAGATCAGCCCATGTAAAATCTTGGTATGAAGCTTAAAGACCAACCGCTTCAAGTTTCTTGTGGAAAGAAGACTAACCGCTTTGATCCATCATTTGGAAGGAAGACTCGCCGCTTCTCTCCTTGTTTTCTATTTGGTTGAAAGTTAGTCACAAACTTCATTTTTCTTGTATAAGAGGGTTCGAGAGTTCAACCTACTATAAGCTCTTAAGTTTAGTGGATACTCTCAAGATCAAATCTTGGGGACACGTAAAATTCCTAATGTCTTCTCTCTCCCCTTAAATTTTAATTTCCGCACTTTATTTTCTGAATTTTATTTTCCGCAAATTATTTTTAAAACTTTTTTTAAAAGTGTTTTTAAACTCTAAAAATAATTCAAAAAGCTTTTCTAACTTAAGTTTATATGAAACATACAATTCATCCCTCTCTTGTGTGTAAAGTTTATATGAAACATACAATTCATCTCTCTCTTGTGTGTAAAGTCACATGTCCAACAAGAACTTTCGTCAACCAAATGGGATATGTTTTTTATAGGGACCCTTCATATCATGAGTATTTTGATCAAGCATCTCAATTTTTAAAGAGGTCGTGTACACAACTATCTTAATCTTCTCAAACTTATAAGAAGCAATCAACTTCAAAGAATCAATTCATTCATCAATTTCCTAATCATATTAATCCATATATTAAAGATATATCATCTAGAAGCAGTTCAATGACGTGAAAATATATCATACATCCAGTCCAACTTATATTAAGTACCATTGCAAACACGTATCTATATTGTTGCCTCATCAAATGGTACTCACAAGAAATCAACAAGATAAACAAGATCTTCTTTAGTGATATCTAATAAACGAGATCCGAACTCACCCATGATTGGAAGGTGAAGCAGACAAGAAACTTCGTCTAGTTTAATGTTCATCTCACCAAATGACATATGAAATGACGATGTCTATGTATGCCATCTCTCTAGAAATTATGAAACCAAGTGTTGGTCTATCTTCAACAAATTAGTTCTCTGGAGTGAAGATAGACTAGAGTCACTTAACCAATTCTCTATTGCATGTGGGAGATGTCGTGACGCAAAAAAATATCTGAGCGTATGAATGCTCAAAATGCAAATGAAGTTGCCATCGAAGTTTATTTTTAAAAGGGAAAACATCGATAAAACCCTAAAAGAACTAAAATATGGTCATCCTAATCAAATTCACGTTCGGACTCGATAATGCGCGGGGAATATATTAGCACCCCGCACATCCGTTGTACTCAACGGGAATCGTTTAATCAGCTTTGCGAATAAGAGTGTTAGGTTACGTTATTTGATTTCTTATAATTATTGTGGGATATTTATAGAATGAAATAAAGGGGAAACATAAGGTTTTTTATTAGGATGCTTGATGAGACGTTAAATCTCGCTCCTACGTATCTCTAGGTGCGATGGGGAACTCAAAGCTACGTAGTTCTTAGTAGCAAATGTTTGTTCATTGGTTATTTTAGAGAATGATTTCTAGGTCGCATTTGAGGGGTTAACCATTGCTTGCTTGTCGCGCATGGGCATAATGAAGTGTTTGCTTGTTGTTGTAACACCCTTCTAAAACACCATGATTTTCAAGAATATTTTTAATAAATAAATAAACTTAAAACAAAATCAAGGATGTCACATCTTCATAAAACTTCATAAAACAACACAGGAACATACAACCACACCCTTGGGAGAAGTAATAAAGATCCCAGAAACAACGATACATGAAACGGTGAAGTCGCCAGAGAATGTGAAACAAAATGTGAAACCTTGGGTGGAAATCATTCAAGGGAACCGGAATTTGAATAGAGGAATGGCAGTTGAATTTGTGGATCCACAAATCGTTGACGAACAAGAGAAAATAATCATTGAAGAAAGTGATGTGGCGAATGAATTGAACTATTGGGAGAACGCGGTAATTTTGTCCGCGCTGGGTGAATCCCTGTCTATGCACGCTGTGAAGAACTTCATGGAGAAATCCTGGAATTTCGTAGCATTACCGGAACTATACTTCAATGAAGCTGGCTATTTCATTGTTCGATTCAAGGATTATGAATACCAAAGCAAGGTTATGGAGCAAGGCCCATACTTCATATATGGTAAACTGATTTTCTTGAAATACTGGTCCATTGATTTTGAACTAAAGGCTGACCTACTTCGTGTGCTTCCTCTCTGGATTACCTTGCCTAACCTACCACTATACCTATGGGGGAGAAGAGTATATCAAAAATTGCCAGTGTTGTGGGGAACCCTATAACTACGGATGAATGCACAGCGAGGAAGCTACGAATCTCTTATGCCAGGGTCCTAGTAGAAGTGGATATTACAAGGCCTGTAAAAGAATCGATTACCATTAGGGACCATAGTGTTAGAACAAGATTTGTTCTTATCAATTATCTTAGTTTTGATGATAACAATAATATGAATTTTGCTTAAGATAATATGGTACTCTAATCCAATGCAATTTCCCTTTCAGGAAATATATAAAGAGTACGCATAATTCAGCGCTCAGAAGTTGTGTCTCAAATGGTTCAGCATGCAACATTAGAACATGGTCTGGCAAGACATCAGAAGATGGTCGAAGCAGAATCAGAACATGGGTCTATGGAAGCATCAGAAGAACATGAGATCAGAAGCACTGAAGATCAGAAGATGGTATCACGCTCAGAAGCACTTCAAGATCAGAAGATCAGAAGATGCTATGCACCAAGCTGTTTGACTCTGATGATATTCAAACGTCGTATTCACAAACATCAGATCAGAAGGAAGTACACGTGGCAGACTACGCTGACTGACAAAAGGAACGTTAAAGCTACTAAAGGCAACGTCAGTAGACACAGCGTGAACAAGGCTCGAGGTAGTTGACAAAAGCGTATAACATTAAATGCAATGCTGTACGGAACACGCAAAGCATTAAATGCACTCAACGGTCATCTTCTCAACGCCTATAAATATGAAGTTCTGATGAGAAGCAAGGTTAACGATTCTGCACCAAAACAACTTATATCAAACTTGCTGAAACGCTGTTCAAATCAAAACTCAGAATCTTCATCTTCATCAAAGCTCACTACATTGCTTTTGTAATATCTTAGTGAGATTAAGCTTAAACGTTAAGAGAAATATCACAGTTGTGATTATCGCTTTTAAGAAGCATTTGTAATACTCTTAGAATTACATTAAGTTGTAAGGAACTAGAGTGATCGTGTTGATCAGAATACTCTAGGAAGTCTTAGGAGTGAACTAAGCAGATTGTAACTAGAGTGATCAGGTTGATCAGTAGACTCTAGAAAAGTCTTAGCAGTTGTCTAAGCAGTTGTTCCTGGAGTGATCAGTGTGTGATCAGAATACTCTAGAAGACTTAGTCGTGGACTAAGTGGAAAACCATTGTAATCCGTGCGATTAGTGGATTAAATCCTCAGGTTGAGGTAAATCATCTCTGCGGGGGTGGACTGGAGTAGCTTCGTTAACAGCGAACCAGGATAAAAATAATTGTGCAATTTATTTTTATCGTCCAAGATTTAAAGTCACACTTATTCAATCCCCCCTTTCTAAGTGTTTTTCTATCCTTCAATTGGCATCAGAGCGCCGGTTCTAAGGTGCAAGCACTTAACCGTGTTTAGAAAAGATTCAGGAAGAGAAAAACGCTTCAGTAAAAGATGGTTGATGAAAGTGAAAAGTCTACACCTACACCTGCATCTACATCTGGCTCTGCTGAGCAATACAACGGTAACAATGGTTATACTAGACCGCCGGTATTTGATGGTGAAAACTTTGAATACTGGAAAGATAAACTGGAAAGTTACTTTCTGGGTCTAGATGGTGATCTATGGGATCTTCTGATGGATGGTTACAAACATCCAGTAAATGCTAGTGGCGTAAAGCTGTCTAGGCAAGAAATGAATGATGATCAGAAGAAGCTTTTCAGGAATCATCATAAATGCAGAACTGTTTTGCTGAATGCTATCTCTCATGCTGAGTATGAGAAGATATCTAACAGGGAAACGGCCTATGACATATATGAGTCCTTGAAAATGACTCATGAAGGAAACGCTCAAGTCAAGGAGACCAAAGCTCTAGCCTTAATCCAGAAGTATGAAGCCTTCAAGATGGAGGATGATGAAGACATTGAAAAGATGTTTTCGAGATTTCAAACTCTGACTGCTGGATTGAGAGTTCTTGACAAAGGATACACCAAGGCTGATCATGTGAAGAAGATCATCAGAAGCTTACCCAGAAGATGGGGTCCTATGGTGACTGCATTCAAGATTGCAAAGAATCTGAATGAAGTTTCTCTGGAAGAGCTTATCAGTGCCTTGAGGAGTCATGAAATAGAGCTGGATGCAAATGAGCCTCAAAAGAAAGGTAAGTCTATTGCATTAAAATCCAATATCAAGAAATGCACTAACGCTTTTCAGGCTAGAGAAGAAGATCCTGAAGAATCAGA
This sequence comes from Vicia villosa, assembly GCF_029867415.1. Taxonomy (NCBI): domain Eukaryota; kingdom Viridiplantae; phylum Streptophyta; class Magnoliopsida; order Fabales; family Fabaceae; genus Vicia; species Vicia villosa. Next base: position 58,460 of record NW_026705731.1, read on the forward strand.
ATCTGAAGAAGAAGATGAACTGTCCTTAATTTCCAGAAGGCTAAATCAACTCTGGAAGACCAAGCAAAGGAAGTTCAGAGGCTTCAGAAGTTCAAAGAGATTTGAACATGGAGAATCTTCTGATGACAGAAGATCTGACAAGAAGAAGGTCATGTGCTATGAATGCAATGAACCAGGACACTTCAGGAATGAATGTCCAAATCTTCAGAAGGAAAGTCCCAAGAAAAAGTTTCATAAGAAGAAAGGTCTTATGGCAACCTGGGATGAGTCAGAAGATGAATCAGAAGATGAGCAGGCTAACTGTGCGCTGATGGCGACAGAAGATGACGGATCAGAATCTACATCAGAATCAGATTCTGAAGAGGTATTTTCTGAACTTACTAGAGATGAGTTAGTTTCCGGATTAACTGAACTTCTGGAATCCAAGTCTCAGATTTGTATTAAATACAAAAAGCTGAAAAAGCTGTTTGAATTTGAAACAAAGAGGCTTGAATTGGAAAATTCTGAATTGAAAGATAAACTTTTAAAATTATCCAATGATGTTGGATCTCCTTCTAATTCAGAAAAATCCACTCCTAGTCTAAACCATATTCTGAAAGAATATGATTTAAGTTTCAGGAAGTTCTTATCTAGAAGTATTGGCAGAAGTCAGCTAGCTTCTATGATATATGCTGTGTCTGGAAACAAAAGAGTTGGCATTGGTTATGAGGGTGAAACCCCATACAAACTTGAACCTGTTGATGAAATGAAACTCACATACAAGCCATTGTATGATCAGTTCAAGTATGGCCACTCTCATGATATTAGGCACACTTCACATGCACAAAGTTTTCACATAACTCACACCAAGAAGCATGTGACACAACCTAGGAAATATCATGAAACTCATATTAAAAATTATCATGCTGTTCCTCCTATTGCTTACAATGTCAAACCCAAGCTCATTCAGAACTTGAGGAGAACTAACAAGAAAGGACCCAAGAAGATGTGGGTACCAAAGAAAAAGATTATTTCTTTTGCAGATTCTCTTGATAACAAAGAAGACAACATTCAACATGACATGACACCTGGACTCAAGTTGCTCTCAACACTTGAAGGGAAGAAAGATTGTCTTCCAAGTTCTGGTTCTTAAATCTGTTGAAGAAACTATGTTTGTAGGAATTCAGAAAAGAAAGTTTATTAGTCTTGGAACCATCTATGATGTTTGCCTCTAAGGCTTTGATGTTTCTTTCTTGATTATTCTGATTGCTCTAAATGCTACAGAATATACAACATTGAAACATTGATTGTGGACAAATCAATAAACATCTGTTTTGATGATAAACTTGTTTCTGATGAAACAAAGAGCTTAAGAATTTCTGCAGATACAGTTTTGTCTTATCAGAAGCTGCAGAACAAAGAAGTGAATCTCCAGAAGCTGTGTACATCAGAAGTAATGAATCAGAAGATCATTCAGATTTATATCAGCACACTTCAGAAGGAATGTCTCCAAAAGAGAAAGTTGATCAGATCAGAAGCAGTGATCAAATTCTGAAGGCGAAAAGTCTATTCTGATATTTACAGCTGTCATCTATTATCTGATGGTGAACACGTGTCTGTACGGTTTGTACAAAGCGTGCAGTTGAAAAGACGCCGACCTAGGTAACTGTATTAAATCATTTCATTTACTGTGTTCTCTCTCCTAATGTCATTTCTCATTAAATGCATAATGATTTCTTTTTAAAACTTTTAAATAACCCGCTTCATCTTCATTCCCTCTTTTTCTCTCTTTCTCTCTCTTTTGTGCATTCACTTCGTTGCATCTCTCTTCAAACCCTAGTTCTTGATTTGATCTCTAAGCATTATCATAATGAATCCATCTTCTCGTTCATCAATCTCTAAAGATAGAATCACTTCCACACAGAACCGTTTAAGCAAAAATGATGCTCCTTTGAAAACATGCTTAATACCCACGAAAGAACTGGAAGTTCTTTGTGAATCGGCTGTGGATATCAACAACCTCAAAGCAAATGGCTTTCAGTGTGATGCAAGAATATTTGAGCAAGGATGGTCAAAATATCTTGATAGATTGGTTGGTCCAATTTATCCTGAACTTGTAAAGGAATTTTGGGTACATGCAACAGTTACTCCAACTGCCATTATTTCTTTCGTGCTAGGGCATGAAGTGATCATCACTGAGAAACTCATCAGAAAGCTGTACAGTCTTAATGATGAAGAAGGTTGGGCTGAGTTTCAACCACATACAGTTGACTGGGCTCTAGTTGAAAAACAAATCTCTACAGCTGTTGGAGTTGATTCTCACTTCACAGGCAACTTAAGGCCTTTTTATAAAGTATGGGCTGAGATTATTCTGGGTTCTCTTCACCATAGAAAAAAAAAATGCGCTGCTCCTCCTACATCAGTCCGACTCACAAGTATACTCTTTTCTGCATTGGCAAAAAGATAGAGATCAACATCTCTCATATTCTATTAGAGAATCTGAAAACCTCTATCTTTGATTCAAGAGAAGATGAAAGGGCGAAGTACCCTCATATTCCAAGAACAACCATTCCTTTCGGAAGGATGATTTCAGACATTCTGATTGAAAGCAAAGTGGTGGACTCCATCAGAAATTGTAATGCCTCGCATTTCCTTGGAGTAACTCAAGGTCCCATCTTCAATGGTGTTGATCTGTTCGGACTGGAAGTCATTAAGAATGTACCTGTTATGTGCACAAGCTTTCCTGACATTCTGTCTAGAAGAATTGCTGTTAAAGGGTTCATCTCTCTGTTTCATAAAGAACTTGATCAAGTTGTCAAGTTTTACTTGGAAGATTGCGTGAGGAAGCAATCAGATGTTGATCCTGCTTGGATCCGTGGCAGAGTACTTCCGTCTAAAGAGGATATTCTGAAGAAGGATAAGAAGGAACGACAGGCGAGGTTAAAAAGAAAGGCTGAAGAAGATGAGGCTGAAAGAGCCAAGAAATTAAGGGTCACCTATGATCCTGACAAGGTGGGATCTTCTGAATACAGAAATAAGAGGATCAGAGACTCCCTACACAGAACCAGATCTTCAAGGCAGGTTTATACTCCACCTCCTTCTGTCCCTAAACCTTCTCACCAATCACCTCCTTCTGGACCAAAAGTAAACTTCACTTTACAAAATCCTTCTCCATCATCCTTCTCCTCTCCCATTCTAAACCCCACACCGTTGAGCATTCTTCCACCAACTCCTTCTGATAATTTCCCCTCACCAATTCCCTTTACAAATACTCCACCCTCTCCTCAATCCATCCCATCTGACACTCCAACCTCATCAATCATTCTCTCAAATATCCCCTCCTCCTCAACCACCGCACCTCCATCTTCTATATCTCATCCATTACCTACCAGAAAATCCCAACCCTACTGTCTTCTCTATCCTGACTACAAATTCACCTTCAATCCGCCTGAACCTGAACCTTCTACATACCTGGAACTCTTCAGACATGAGGTGATTAGCAGTCTAGACCTTCTGAAGGATGCATTCCTAAATGGTCTGGATGATGTTTCTACAAGAAATCTCTGGAGAAGATTTCGCAAGGATTTTCAAGTAGAAGCAATGGGAGTTCAGAAAAGACTAGTGGCTGCTGCCCCTGGTTACCCTGGTTACCTTCTGGAGGAAGATAATGGTATATACTACCATCCTCTCAGAAATTGTGTTGCTGCTGAGGAGAAGCCCTTTGTGGATGAGATGGAACAGTTGAGACTAGCTGCGGCAATGGAAGCAAACCCATGCAGGGACATGGTTATCTGGATTCCTGAGTATCCTGTTCTGCTAGGAGACTTCAAGACTCTCTTTGACTATCTGAGGGAAAACCCGTCTGAGAAAGATCCAAACTTGGTCATCCCAGAAGTTGTTTACCCACCAGAAGTTGAAGGTCCTTCTGCTCCCAGGAGTCTTGCTGCCATTCTTCAGGCACTAGAGAATGGAGACTCTGAAATTCCTGCTGCAGAGTATGGAGATGCTTCTATGCAAGAAGCAGATGCTGAAGATCATGTTGCTGAATCAGACCCGGTTGAGGATATCCCAGCAAATGATACTTCTATGGAAGCTGCAGATCAAGTTGTCATTCCTGTGGATCAAAGCTGTGAAGCTTCTTCTGATGAACCTTCTCGTCTTGCAAGGACCCTAGAAGAGATTCAGAGGAGACAGGATGAGCAAAGCTCACTCAATGACAAGTATGATGCTTTCATTGAAAGGCAAGAAGGACACAACAACGATGTTAAAGAGATGCTGGCCAAGATCTTGTCAAGACTAGGGCCATCTTAGATTGAGTCTGTGTTGTTTCTTTCTTTTCTTTGCATCTGTTTTGTTTCTGTGCATCTGATCTTTTCATCCTGTACTTTTGTACCCATTGGTTGAACCTTAATGAAATCATCTTCTTCCTCCATGTGTTCTGTTTTATTCATCTGAATCTTTTCTATTTTTTGATGATATGACAAAAAGGGGGAGAAATACTGTGATAAATGATTTGATTTAATCAGTTGCATTCACTAACAAGAACTGCAAGTTCTACATGGTTTAAGTGTTTTGCAGGTACAGAGAAGTGAAGTGAATCTTCAGAAGCAAACACTAGAAGCAAAACCATAAGAAGCGTTATTCTGTAAAAGGAATAAGCTCTTGGAAACTGAAGCAAGCTGAGTGCTGTCAAGCTTCAGAGATCAGAAGCAAGAAAGAAGAATGAATCAGAAGCACTGATAATAGAATTTGAATATCATTGTCTATCCTGTTCTGACAAAATTCTATTTGCTCTGATACATATAATGTTATGGCTATGATACATTATTTGCTCTGATACACGTTTTTAGCCTAAATGCTCTGATACATTTGGCTCTGATACATATCATGTATTTGAATATACATTTTATGTTCTAACTCGTTCATGCTGACTTTTGTCGTTTAGTTTTTGTTCTGTAACATTTCAGGATGTAGAGATGCTCTGATGATGCTCTGGTACATTCAACAATGTTCTGATACAAATCTAGCATGAAGTGATGATTGGTAGACATTCAAAGTTCTGAAGCTATCCGAGGGAAGCAGAAATCAGAAGATGTGAATGTTCTAGAAGATCAAAGAAATTCAAGTTCTGAAGCTGTCCTGAATGGAAGCAGAAATCAGAAGCTGTGAATGTTCTGAAGATCAAAGAAATTCAAGTTCTGAAGCTGTCCTGAATGGAAGCAGAAGTCAGAAGCTGTGAGTGTTCTAAGGATCTAAAGAAATTCAAGTTCTGAAGCTGTCCAATGGAAGCAGAAGTCAGAAGCTATGAATTCTCTGAAGGCAGAAGCTTATATGATCGTCTCTACCGAAATAATCAGGGAAGTCTTTTATCAAAGTTCTTCGAGTATTTATTTCAGGGGGAGATTATTTATCTCAGGGGGAGATTGTTAATCTCAGGGGGAGACATATTCATATGCTTATGCTATAGCTGTGTAATTTGTCTTTTGCCGTCTACTCTTTCTGATCGCAAATTCATATCATTTATATATGTTTTTGTCATCATCAAAAAGGGGGAGATTGTTAGAACAAGATTTGTTCTTATCAATTATCTTAGTTTTGATGATAACAATAATATGAATTTTGCTTAAGATAATATGGTACTCTAATCCAATGCAATTTCCCTTTCAGGAAATATATAAAGAGTACGCATAATTCAGCGCTCAGAAGTTGTGTCTCAAATGGTTCAGCATGCAACATCAGAACATGGTCTGGCAAGACATCAGAAGATGGTCGAAGCAGAATCAGAACATGGGTCTATGGAAGCATCAGAAGAACATGAGATCAGAAGCACTGAAGATCAGAAGATGGTATCACGCTCAGAAGCACTTCAAGATCAGAAGATCAGAAGATGCTATGCACCAAGCTGTTTGACTCTGATGATATTCAAACGTCGTATTCACAAACATCAGATCAGAAGGAAGTACACGTGGCAGACTACGCTGACTGACAAAAGGAACGTTAAAGCTACTAAAGGCAACGTCAGTAGACACAGCGTGAACAAGGCTCGAGGTAGTTGACAAAAGCGTATAACATTAAATGCAATGCTGTACGGAACACGCAAAGCATTAAATGCACTCAACGGTCATCTTCTCAACGCCTATAAATATGAAGTTCTGATGAGAAGCAAGGTTAACGATTCTGCACCAAAACAACTTATATCAAACTTGCTGAAACGCTGTTCAAATCAAAACTCAGAATCTTCATCTTCATCAAAGCTCACTACATTGCTTTTGTAATATCTTAGTGAGATTAAGCTTAAACGTTAAGAGAAATATCACAGTTGTGATTATCGCTTTTAAGAAGCATTTGTAATACTCTTAGAATTACATTAAGTTGTAAGGAACTAGAGTGATCGTGTTGATCAGAATACTCTAGGAAGTCTTAGGAGTGAACTAAGCAGATTGTAACTAGAGTGATCAGGTTGATCAGTAGACTCTAGAAAAGTCTTAGCAGTTGTCTAAGCAGTTGTTCCTGGAGTGATCAGTGTGTGATCAGAATACTCTAGAAGACTTAGTCGTGGACTAAGTGGAAAACCATTGTAATCCGTGCGATTAGTGGATTAAATCCTCAGGTTGAGGTAAATCATCTCTGCGGGGGTGGACTGGAGTAGCTTCGTTAACAGCGAACCAGGATAAAAATAATTGTGCAATTTATTTTTATCGTCCAAGATTTAAAGTCACACTTATTCAATCCCCCCCTTTCTAAGTGTTTTTCTATCCTTCACATAGTGGTAAGGAATGGGAGCAAAAAGTTGAATATGAGTGGCGACCCAAGTATTGCCAGACTTGCCTGAAAATTGGTCATGATTGTTCCACAAAGAAGATAACATTGCAGCAAAAACCTCTCCAAAAAGTCTGGCAACGGAAACTAAAGGAGCCTGAGCACAATGACAAAGGAACTGAGGTAGAGGGCAAAAACAAGGGAGATGATACAAATGGTGATGAGAATTGGACTCAAGTCAGCTCCAACAGGAATGATAAGGCTAAGAAGAAGATTGTCTTTACACCTCCTGATGATATGGTAGTTCAAAATGTCTTCACACCCCTTGGGATTGGAGTTAATCTTGTAGGGGAAACCAGCAATTGCAAATGATCACAACATGGAATGTAAGGGGCATGAATAAAGAAGCAAGGCATAGGGAGGTCAGCTCCTACCTCCATGGGTTACATGTTCCTATTATTGCCTTATTAGAAACTAGAATAAATTGGCCAATGCTGATAGAATTCGTATGAAGTTAGGTAATAAATGGTCTTACATTGATAACTATCCTCATCACTACAATGGTAGGATATGGTTGTTATGGAATGATCAAGAAGTGAAAATAAAATTACTTATAGCAGAGGAGCAATTCATTCATGTAGAGGTTATGAACTTGGATAATGAGACTCAGTACTGTGCCACTATTGTATATGCATTGAATCAACTTGATAGGATAGGTGATAACATGAACATGCCCTGGATTGTGATGGGTGACTATAATAATGTTCTGACTTGCAAAGACAGGATTGGTGGTAACCCTGTGGCCATTAACGAGTACAAGGATTTGATGGATATGATGATGAAGAATGGTCTGTATGAAGCTCCTACCAAGGGATCCTATTACATTTGGTCAAACAAGCATTCAAATGGGGCTATCTACTCTAGAATTGACAGACTTGTTGGAAATAGCCTATGGTTCCAAACTTATCAGGATGTTGTTGTGGAAGTTCTCCCTCCCCACATCTCTGATCATTCCCCCATTAGGGTGAGGCATATGGCAATTCAGCATAAGAGGCAACACATATTTAAGTTCTTAAATTGTGTGACTAAGAGGGATGGCTATCATGAGATTGTTAGAAACTGTTGGAACCAAATAATTCAAGGCACTCATATGCAGCAACTTTGGTTTAAGATGAAAAAGCTCCAAAAGGCACTTAAACCTCTCCATAGAGAGTTCAGTGACATCAGGATTCAGATTATAAAAGCCAGAGATGATCTTGAAGAGGCTCATAAAATGCTGCAGAATAATCCCTTTGACTGTACCTCTATAGAGTTGGTGAAAAGCAGAACTGATAGAGTTTTAGAGCTCAATCAGATGAAGGAATGCATTCTAAAACAAAAAAGCTAAGGTGGAGTGGTTGAAGCTTGGTGATGGGAATAACACATTCTTCCACAACTCTGTTAGAGAAAGGCATAAGCATAACAGTATGACTTCTCTCACTTCTATGAATGGAGAGATTCTGACTAGCAGGGAAGACATTGCCAAAGAGATTATTGGTTTTTACACTAATCTGCTAGGGACTGCATCTAGTACAATTGTTGGTATTGATAAACCTTGTGTTATGGGAGGAAAAACTCTATCCAGGGAGGAAGCTATTAGTTTGATACGTCCAGTTTCTGAACAAGAGATATGGGATGCCTTAGAGGGAATTGGTAACTCCAAAGCCCCAGGGATAGATGGCTTTAATGCCTACTTTTTTAAAGATACGTGGCAGACTGTTAAACCTGATGTCATTGGTGCAGTCCATGAGTTCTTCAACACTGGCAAAATGCACAAAGGCCTAAAATGCTCCCTTATCACTCTGATACCAAAGTCTAATGAGGCAAAGACAATAAAGGATTGGAGACCTATCTCATGCTGCAACACCTTCTACAAAATCCTTTCAAAAATCATGACCAAAAGGCTAGCCAATGTTATAAATTCTATTGTCAATGAAAACCAATTTGCCTTTATTCCTGGGAGAATAATTCATGATAATATTATCCTTGCCCAGGAACTCACCAGAGGGTATGGTAGGAAACACTTGTCTCCAAGGTGTATGATTCAAATGGATATTCAAAAAGCATACGACACAGTTGAATGGCCAACACTGCATCAAATTATGTGTGCACTTGGTTTTCCTCACAAATTTGTGGAATGGACCATGGCTTGTGTCACTTCAGTCTCCTACAGATTCTCCATAAATGGTGAACCAAGTGATATCCTTAAGGCTAAGAGAGGGTTGAGGCAGGGGGACCCCATATCCCCTCTGCTATTTGTTCTAATTGTGGAATACCTCCACAGAGTGCTTCAAACCCTGAAAGATATTCCTGAGTTTAAATTTCACCCTAAGTGTACCAAAATGAAGACTGTGAATATATGTTTTGCTGATGATATTCTGTTATTTGCTAGGGCAGATATCACATCCATCATACTCATCATGAACAAAGTCAGGGAGTTCTCCAAAGCTACTGGTCTGCACATGAGCATAGCCAAAAGTAAGATTTTTTTTTGGGGGTGTAGACAGAGATAACCAAAATGCTATGATGCAGGAGACTGGATTTCAAATTGGTACTATGTCTTTTAAATATTTAGGAGTGCCTCTTGATAGCAAGAAACTCACAATTGCCAACTGTCAACCTCTTATTGATAAGATGCTGAGTAGATTGAACCATTGGTGCACTAGACTGTTGTCATATGCAGGTAGATTACAATTAGTTAAAAGTGTGATGTTTTCTATAGCAAACTACTGGCTTCAGATTTTCCCCCTGCCCAAGAAGATAATTGTTCATATAGAGGGAATATGCAGAAGATTCCTATGGACTGGTTAGGAGGATAAAAGAAGAATTGCTCCTATCTCTTGGGAGACAATTTGCAATCCCATAGCCGAGGGAGGTTTGAATGTTACTGCCCTTGGAATTTGGAATAGAGCTACACTAGGGAAAATGCTTTGGAATCTCTACCAAAAGAAGGACAGGTTATGGATTACTTGGGTACATCATTACTATATGAAGAGGACCAGTGTTACTGATTATATGCCCAAGGTGACAGCTTCATGGATCATCAAAGCTCTTTTCAAACATAAGCTAGCTGTGATGAATGCTGAAGCATGGAAAAATGCTGAATTAACAGGATATTATCAAACCAGCAACATGTATAGGGAGCTCAAAGGCCCTAACCCGAGTGTGCCTTGGAGGAATTTAATGAGGAATAACTTGGCAAGGCCTCGAGCCATCTTTGTGATGTGGATGGCTTGCCATAACAGATTGAATGCGAAAGACAAGTTGGCTAGATTTAGAACTATCACTGATGGAAAAATGTCTTTTCTGTGGAGAAATTGAAACTTGCAGCCATTTGTTTTTTGCTTGCAGGGAAACATATACACTGTGGAAGCATGTCCTTCAATGGATACATATTGATCATAGGCCTCATGATTGGGAGAATGAGTTGAAGTGGATCATTGTTAGGAGCAAAGGCAAATGCCAAATAGCTAAGATGATGAGAATTTGTGTAGCAGAAACCATCTACTATGTCTGGTGTGCTCGTAACAGGAGAGTTTTCCATGGCAATGACAATGTACTCAATATCCAGTACATCAAGGAAGTTATCTGTGCTAGGGCACATATGGATAGACATCTTAGGGTGTTTTGTAATGATCTCTAAGTAGTAGTGTGGTGTGTGTCAACTTGAAGCTTGGATCCGTTGGATCAGCTTGTACTTCAATTGTTTTTTGGAATATATATATCTTTATATATCTTTATTTGCTCCAAAAAAAAAACTTCATAAAATAATTAATCCTGCTCTGTAACACGGGTTGTAAAACATTTAAACATAAATAGCATATTTAGTGCCATTAATCAAATTACTTTAAACTTCGCAGCGAAATAAATATCTCTTAGAAACTTCTTCATAAATTAATCATTACCATGAAAGGTAGTTCAAACATCGACACAATCATCATACTTCGTGTTTATAACTTCATGATTATAAAAGTAGTGCAAAATCTTTAAAATAACAAAATGCTCAAGGTTCACAATCAATCGATCTCAATCCCGATGTTACATATCAAAGCAAGACCCACTAGACTCAACAAAACCAAACAACGCACTCCGAAGCTACCTCTTATGCTTCCTGCACTAAACTTGATCACCTGTGCGTTACCCACGTGCAGGTAACATTCAAACAGGCAGGGTGAGTAAATCACAATCATCATAAAAAGCATGAGTGATAGATATAGTATTCATGGCATAGGAATAACAACAACATGGCATCAATTACGACATCTATAATACAACATCAATTCGACAATTCTTCGTACCAAACATCACAAATCAAAACATCCAACAAACACATCAATTAATTCAAGTATTTAATATATCATAATCATTATAAAAGACATAAGGAATATATATAGCATTCATATCAAGGAAACAACAATCATATAACATCATTTAATACATTACATCATATAATAACAATTACCAGTTCTTCACGTCATAGCATCATCAATCCAAGAATAAATCAAATACATCACTTAGAATATACCAAACATCATCTTCCAAGAATCAATCAAAGACATCACTTATTCCAAGTATTGTGCAATGCCATAAATAATGAAATGCAACTTCATAAGACTCATGAATGTGGTACCAAAACATCATTAATGACTTAGTCATTGTTATTCTCCAAAGATCCCCACCAATAGGATCAATTTCCGCTTGGAACCGGAGCACCTCACAAGTTGCACTCAATCCACACTATGGGATTGAGGCCATCACTGGACCAAAACTTCCTAACATCACTGGATAAATATCCTGCAAACTTCACTGGACAAAATTCCTACAAATGCTATGAATGCATGATGCGCAATACCACATAAAATACGACCACGGCTAGTCAAAATGCATCATCATTCATCATACTCATCATACATCATCACATACTTCATATTACACACATCATCATAACATCATCGATTCATCATATTCATCATACTTCATCACTTACTTCATACATACATATATTGTAACGCCCGGAAAATAAGTATATGCTTGATTTGGACGTTTGTGACGTTATTGGAATTTTACCGTTTTTGGAGTCGTTTCAGTCGGTATTAGTTCGGGATGGCGGACTAATATTTAATTGAAGGTTTTCATATTTTTGGTACTAGAAATATTATTAAGGTAATATTCCGCGTTTTGGGGCGTTTGAACGATATTTGAGCGTAGGGGCATTTTAGTCATTTCCGCGGGATAGATATTTTCTTTATAAGAAAGAAATATTGTGAGAAAGGAGAAAAGGGATGGAAAGAAAGAGAAGAGAAAGAAAGAGAAGAGAGGAAGAAGAAGAGCAAAGGGGAAAAACAAGAGAAAGTGGAGGATTCTCAACCGAATCGAGTTCCGATCGTCGCTATAGCAAGGTAAGGGGGTGAATCTAATTTATCTTGGATGTATGATTCTTATAGTTTTGTTTTTGTTCTTGTTCTTGTTCTTCTTGTTCCAATTTCCACAATTTTCTTGTGTGGTCTTTGTTTGATCTAAGTTTGTTTGAGAATGATTGTATGATGATTAAATGATATCCTTGTTGTGTTATGGTGATTGATCATGTTTGTTTTCCTTTTCCATGGCTTGATTGAGTTTGAATAAAATGTTAGGTTTTGAGATAGATTGATGAATCAACCATGAAAAGTTTGATATTAGGTTGTTTCTATGGTTTGTATGTGTTGTATTGGTGTTATAATGATGTTTTGGAGTGGTTTTGGTGGGTATAAGAGGGTTGGAACCGTTCTGGTTCGTTCTGGTTTTTGCTGGGTTTACGCAGGTCCGCTGAGCGGAGGTGGGTCCGCTGAGCGGAGGTTCTGTTGCAGAAAATTCTCTGCGAAGGTCCGCTGAGCGGAGCTGAAGCGGACAACAGCATTTTCTGTTTTTCCAAAACTTTGAAACTTCGTAACTCTTGAACCGTAACTCCAATTTTGTCGCCGTTCGAAGCGTTGGAAAGCTAACGCAATGAACTATATTATTATCTAATTAAATGATTAATAGTATGTAGTATCCCATTATTTTTATTAGGATCAAGTGATGAGTTGTGTAGTATGTTCAATTATCCAAACTTTGAAACCTTGTAACTTTTGATTCGTAGCTCCGTTTCGTACGCCGTTCGAAGTGTTAGGAAGCTAGTTGGATGTTCTATATGATAGTATAGGCTTGGTTAGCTTGTTATTAATGGGTTATGAGGTGTTGTTGATGAAAACACATAATTGTTTATATACGCGATATGATTGGTAAATAATCCTAGTGCTTGGTGGTAATTGTTAATGATGTAGGATGTAGTAGTGGGTTGTTGATTTTCATAAATGGTTTTGTGAACTAGTGCATGATAAATCATGATTATGTGTTATGTATTAATGAATGTTCATTCTTGATATATGACGATGTTTGGTTGTTGTTTTTAACATGATGTGTGGCCTTATGGCAAGTAAATGTTGTTATGAGAATGATGTATTATCATTGTTGAATTGTTGTTATTACAACTTGTTGATGATGTATTGATGGAGTTGTGGGCCAATGGCCAATATTAATTTGATGTGATGCAATTATGCGATCATTTATGCCGATGTGGCTAGTATATTTTGACGGTGAATGTGTGCTGTGTGCTTATTAATGCCTGTGTGGTAATTATGGTGTGATGTAATTGATAACGATGTTATTAATTGGTGATGTATCCTTTTGGATAGAATATAAACGGTGTAACGTGGGTATGTGACCGTGTTATATTGTTGATGATGTTGTTGTCGTGTAATAGAGTCATATATTTGCACAGCATAACATTTCATTACGTTAATGGCGGAATGCTATTAACAAGTGGCCTGAATTGGCAATTATTACCAGTGGGGGCTTAATGCTCGGTAAAAAGGTGTATTTGCCCGAGTGGCAAGAGGTCATCAGTGGGGGCTAAATGCTCGATGACATTTAGTCGTAGCTTACTGCTCGACAAAGGTGTATTTTCCTGAGGGAAAGAAGTCCCAGCATAATGCTCGGCAAAGGTGTATTTGTCATAATGACAAGGAGGAGTTTTACTCCGGATTTGGTACCACATGCATATGCATAGTCGAGTCTCATTCATCATTGTCGGTCTGTATAATTTATGTTATCATTCATGTGTCACATTACTTATATATTGATTGTGGTTGAATGAGTGGATTACTTTGTTGTATGATTCTTGATGATACTTGTTGGTATTACTATAATTGTCATGCTTTCATTATGAATTATATTCTCACCCTTCTGCTGATTTGATGCTTGAGTGGCATCCTGCAGATTAGCCGCTTTGGGAATCTTTTGGAAGAGGTAGTTCTCCAGTTGGTCTTGTCGGTCGCTCTGATATGTAACACTGGGTAGTCGGGAGTCTGTTGTTATTTATTTGTATATGACTCTTTTGAACATGTATATGTGATAACGTGCCATTGTGTATTGTAAACACTTTATTTTGGAAAACTCCTCTTTGAGAGTGAGAGCTATATATATATATATATATATATATATATATATATATATATATATATATATATATATATATATATATCTTCCGTGTGTTATGTATCATGTTATTGGCAGGTGTTGTATGCTTTTGGCATCGCTGATGTCCGTTTGTTTTCAAGGTGTTTGTTTGGTTACTTAGTGTAACATCCTAATTGTGTTGTATGAAATTTTAAATACTCTGATATTTTCTTGCCTAAATGCTTTGGGTAGAATTGGGGTGTTACATTAGTGGTATCAGAGCAGGTCGGTCTGTCCGGCCAGTGTTGTCTAATATTGTTTAATTCCTCAGTACGTGATAAGTGTGTGGAGCACTTTCAGTACTTGTTGTGCCTCTAGTCGGTTGTATGCAGGAGTGGTTTGAAGCTAAGTGGGGGAGAAGATATGCTTCTCGGATATGTTTCAGTTGCAAGATGTTAGTGTGCTACTGAGGGCAGCAGTACTAGTGTTGTTGGAATTTGTTGTTTTCTGAAGTGAAGGCGACTTGGACTTAAGACTTTGGTTGTTAATCAAGTTGGAGTGTCTCGGAGTAGATGTTGGTTAATTCTAAAGAATGGAATTTAGAGAGTTGTGATGCTCTAACGCTACTGATGGACTATGAAGTTGTTGTTTGAGTAGCCTTGTGTGAAGTGTCGTTGTTGGATCAATGATTAAGGAAAGCATTGTGGTAGACTTTGTTGTAGGAGTTATTGACGTTGTTGGAAATGTTTTGGAACTCGAGTGAGAATTAGGAGTATGAAGAGTTGAGTAGGATCTCGGGAATTTTATTCTTGGGATTTGTTAGAAGTGTTTTTGTAACACCCCAAATTCTAAACTAATTATTTTAGCGTGATGCTTAGCTGTATTGATGAATTTTGGTGTATTTTAGAATAATTAGAATAATGAGTGGAATTATTTTAATTAGTAAAATAAAACAATATCAGTGTTAGAGATATTAAGGGCAAGAGTGGTCAATTGTGAAGAGTAATTGAGGGCAATATGGGAAGACCATATTAGGGGTCTTAGGGGTAAAAAGAGAAAAGAGGAAAGAGGGAATCATTCTGCACGATTAAAGTTTTGAGAAGAGGCAGAAGGAGAGAGCTAGGGCACGAAGAACATGGAGGGATACGTATAGAGAACGCGAAGAGAAATAGAATCCAACCGTGAATCAAGGTAAGGGGGGGACTCTTCTAGTTAATTTCTATTATGCGATTGTAGGTAATAGAATAGATTGATATGTGATTCGATTCGATTGAGTATATTGGGATTGGGATTGTTGGATTTGGGGAGATTGATGATATTGCATGAAATTGTGATTGGAAAATGTGTTTTAATGATGCTTGATGATGTGTGATAATGTCTACTATGTTTTTATACCTTTATATGATGTTGGGAATGCATTTGGGGTGAAAGGAGTGCGAAATCGCAGGTCTGTCGCAGAATGGCGAATTGCTGAAATCGCAGCTCCGCTGAGCGGAGGTCCCAACATAGTTCGCTTCTGCCTGGTCCCGCTGGTGCTCCGCTGAGCGGACCTTGCTGGGCAGAAAATTTTCCAAACTTAGAAATTGCGTATCTTTTGATCCGTGTATCATTTCTTGGTGCCGTTTTGGGCGTTGTAAAGCTAATTAAATATCCTATATGAGGAATAGGTGATTGAGCGGTGGCTTGACTTATTTTTAAAATTTATTTAATTGCTTGTAAAATGAAATATTGTGCATATGTGGAATTGTGTGAATATGACCTTATTTCGGGTGATGATGGAACAATTGTAATTATTATTACTGGGATGATTGTTTTAATAGTTTAATGATTGTGCATGATTTGGTTAATGTAACAATGTGGTGAGGTTGTAATGATATAACGGTGATTTTGACGTTATATGTGGTGTGAATTATATTGATATAATTGTATATGGTGTTGAAACCGAATATATCATTCGATGTTGTTTTGGTGAGTTATTGGTGATGACGTTGTTCATTTTGATCATGTGGTGATTGTTTTGATCGTATGATGATGATTGATTTGTTTTGAATGATGCATGATACATGTACATACTTGTTGGTGATAACTATGTGAGTTATGGTGAGACGATGCGGTGCATCGGATCGGTGATGTTTTAAGTATGTTATATGTGTGCATTCATTCATGTGCATTTGATGATGGATCCCGGTGATGTTTGGATCGTTGGTGGACATATTTCCCATTGTGTGGAAATTGTGTCGGTGGGCCGTATCTCGATGAGGCGTAGATCGGTTAGGTGGATTGATTCCACGGATTATTGGTACCACATGCATAGTGTCAGTCGGTCATATGCATCTTTGTCATAACATGATTAAGTTGATTTTTGTGTTATGTTTGGTGTTGTATTTGTTGTGATAGATGAATGATAATTGAATATCTGAATATATGTCAAATTGGATGAATGATATGTTATGATGTTTTATTGCTTATGATTGCATAACATTGATTAATTGAGAATGAGACTCACCCTTACTTGTTGACATTATTCAGATTTGAGAAGTAGCGGCATTAGTGCTCGGTGAGGATGACTCATAGAGTTTATCCGTTTATGTTGGGTCGTGTCGGTCATGCTCTGATCTGTAACATTGGGGAACGATAGTTATAGAGTTTTATGAAATTAATCTACTTTATTGATGTTGGATTATGATTCCATTGGATGTATTTGATGATGTTTAGTATTCTGCTGTGATAAACATGATTATATTTTGGTGAACCGTTTCCTAATGAAGCATGACTTTGACCTTAGTTGATTTAATTATTTTGAATAATTGTGGCACCCTTGTGCATATGTTTTTACTCTGATTAATTATTAAATTGCCGCGGGGTTTAGAAGGGTGTTATAATAGTGGTATCAGAGCAGGTCGGTCCGTCCGGCCAATTGTCGAGTCAGTTGAGTTGCGCGACTGTTGAATACTGTCGGCGTATTATCCCTTGGTACGCGACATGTTAGTGAATCACTGTCGGTACTTGTTTGTTTGTTGCGGGAGTTGGTTTGAAACAAGTGGGGGAGAAGCTTCGCTTCTCGGTTATGTTTTAGTTGTAAGACGATTGATTCAGTAGGCTGTTGTTGGCAACGGTGCAAGCGTTGTTGGAGTTGTTGTTTTTTTTGAATCGAAGGTGACTTGAAATTAGGAAGTTACAATGTATCAGCTCTGCTGGTGTGCTGCAAAGTTGTCAGTTGAGTAGCCTTATGTCTCGGAAGAGGTTCAACTACAAGTTTACAAAGAGGATTGATGTCGTAGTGTTTCAGAAATCGCACTTCGGCGATGGAATGTGTTGCTCAAGTTATAAGAATTTTTGGAAGTGAAGAGATATGATAAGGGGCTGTTTGGAATGTGATCGAGTTGAAGAGAATGAGTTTTGGAGTGAAATTTTCGTAAGCAAAACGCAGGAAAATTGCTGAATAGCTGCAGAACTTCGAAAATTCATAACTGGAGTTCTGGACATCCGATTTGAGTTCCGTTTGAAGCGTCGGAAAGCTAATGAGATGAACTTTGTTATAAAAATGGGTGCAGCAGCTGTAACATATTTAATTGTGACAGAATATTGTTGGAAAGAGGTGAAGTTGCGGTTACACTTGTTCTTAGAACTAGACTTGTTTGTTGGTACTGCACGGGATGTTAGTGTCAGAGTTGAACGAATGGAAGAAATAATCGAAAGGTTTGTCTCTTGGACATGTTGTTAGTATGTAGAAGTTGGTTCAATGTGATCTTAATGGTAAGAGTGCAAACGTTATTGAAGCAATGTTGTTGCGAACCGGTGAGAGTATGGACTCATGAATTTGTATCAGTCGAGTTTGAGATGTGCGTAGATTATGGACAGTGAATTGGTTGAGAATGAAGAATTATTCCAATGTAAATGATAGTGGATGGATTAATTATGTAGATGGTATGTCTTGAGTATAGTTGGATTATAGTCGGGTGATTTTCGTAGTTGGATGAAAAGAAAGGATGTTGGTAGATCTTGGGAGCAAACGAGAGAGATGGAACTTATGTTCATCAATCTCAAATTCTGATTTTTGCAATTATGGAGCAGTTGTCAGTAAAAGGGGCATAACTTTTTACTTGTGATTCAGATTGAAGCGATTCTGGACTTTTTGGAAAGCTTACAAAATTTCCTACAGTTTGCATATAAGATTGGTTATTGGGAAGTTTGTAAAGAGGGAGAAAAGTGCGTTTTAACATTTAGGTATGATGCTTACTTTTTTGAAAATTCTGCATATGAGAATTATGAACCAGTCCCATTGAAAGGATGATAACTTTTGCTCGTAACTCGTATTTGAGCAATTCTTGATGCTCTGGAATCTACACAAATTTCCCTTCATTTTGGGATATAATTTTGTACGTAGGAGGTCTATATTGGAAGAGAAAATTGTGTTTGAAGTTGGGTGATTCTTGCTGAAAATTGAAAAGGTGAAGAAGAATGTAAAATATTGATAAGTAATGAAACATTGGTATTTGTAAGAATGCGACGGTATAGAGAAATGCATAAAGATGTAATTTATGTAGAATAAGAATGATTATAGTAGCGATGTTATGAGATGGTAATGTTGAGAGGAGAAGGAACTCGAGAGATATCGCGATAATAATGTTGAGTTATGAATTGAATGAGGCCAAGTGTGAAACTAGGTGGATTATAAAGGTTCTGAGAATAAAAGAAAGACGATTGGTTGGTTAGCGTGGTTGAAATTCTTAACTTGGATGAAAATTGCAATTGGAGCGAACCGAATCGGATGGTACTTGATGTAGTAATGATTCCCGATGTTAGAAGGATGTTTAATTGATAATTGTGTGGTGCTACAAGCGTGTATAAGAATGTGTATTGGATATTGAATGTTTTTGCATCATTGGCGAGGTTGGAATTGAGGATACTAAGAAGACTTTGGTAGGCCTTATAGAATTGGCAGAACATTATGCATATGGACTTTGGGCACAAGTTGAAGTACGCTATTGTCGTTGGGTAATGATTATTTATGCCACTGTTATGGTTATCGGCTGTCTATTGGCAAATTGAGGAACTGATCACCCTTAATCTATTGTTGATAGTAGACGGAATCATAATTGATGGATAGATGCGTCATGACAACTAGTATAGTATGTACGTTGAATTGGTTGAAGTCAAGCCGAGCGCTTGAGTATTATTTGATTTATCAATGGTCGTTTTTAAAGAATTATGTGCGTTGTTATACGATGTGTTAGGGGGAGCCTTACGGAGTGAATCCTAGGTTGTGGAATCCATTGTGAATTGTGGCCTTTTGGCAAATGAATGCATTGTCTAAATTAAAGGTGAATGCATGTTAATTGTGAATGAGTTCGTTGCAATTTGGCGTAACTGGTGGGAATGTATGTGGATTATATGTGATAGTATGAGATGAATGCATGAATATATTGTGAATATGTATCCATTTCAAGAGTGTCTTGAGTTATTTTTGCACGTGAAGCATCATGATGTACATTCTTGTGTTGTGTGATTCTAATGAGAATCTGTTGTAACATCGTGTGCCCATGTGGGGTGTGAGCGATGATTACAAACGATTGTGTGCCTATGTGAGGTGTGAGCAATCCATAAACATTGTGTGCCCGTGTGGGGTGTGAGCAATGGGTGGACATCATATGCTCGACGGTGAGTTACATTAAGTAGCAAACGATGATTCCAAGAAGTTCCTGAATGAACTTGAGATGATTGAGTCGGTATCGCATTGCATGTGCATAGAGTCGTGAGTCTGTCTCTATGATTTGCATTTATCATCTCTGTATTTGTGCATTGATGAATGAACACGAATATGTATGTTTATATTGAATGTTCTGAAGTGTTGTCTTACGGATATAAGTTTGAAGTATTCGGTAACTACGAGAGCGTAGAATACCTGTTGGAACAGAACTTTCAAAGAGTTAAGTCAAAAATCTTTATTATGTCGGTTTTGGTGATTGAAAGTTGGAGTAAACTTGGCGGAGTGGATACTTTACAAGTAATCAGAGTGCGCAGCGAATGCATGGTGTAGTGCAGTTGTTCATACGTGAGTAAAAGTGATGTTGGTAGGTTGGTTGCGTTGATGTCGTGTTTAAGTTGTGTGTTCTTATGTTGTTGTGTTCTATATCTTAAACCGGAGAATTCCTAAGTTGGTTACTCTTTGTGTTGTGATGTTAAGTTATGAAATGTGTTACTTGAGTGACATGTGTGTTGTTTTCGCCATTGATGTTATGAATTGTTGTATCATACATGGGTTGCCTTTCGGAGATGATAGTTGATTAGTCGGATGGGATAAGTAGTTGGAGTAGTTGAATCGGATAAATTTTTGAGGACGAAAATATTCTAAGTGGGGGAGAGTTGTAACACCCCAAATTCTAAACTAATTATTTTAGCGTGATGCTTAGCTGTATTGATGAATTTTGGTGTATTTTAGAATAATTAGAATAATGAGTGGAATTATTTTAATTAGTAAAATAAAACAATATCAGTGTTAGAGATATTAAGGGCAAGAGTGGTCAATTGTGAAGAGTAATTGAGGGCAATATGGGAAGACCATATTAGGGGTCTTAGGGGTAAAAAGAGAAAAGAGGAAAGAGGGAATCATTCTACACGATTAAAGTTTTGAGAAGAGGCAGAAGGAGAGAGCTAGGGCACGAAGAACATGGAGGGATACGTATAGAGAACGCGAAGAGAAATAGAATCCAACCGTGAATCGAAGTAAGGGGGGGGGGACTCTTCTAGTTAATTTCTATTATGCGATTGTAGGTAATAGAATAGATTGATATGTGATTCGATTCGATTGAGTATATTGGGATTGGGATTGTTGGATTTGGGGAGATTGATGATATTGCATGAAATTGTGATTGGAAAATGTGTTTTAATGATGCTTGATGATGTGTGATAATGTCTACTATGTTTTTATACCTTTATATGATGTTGGGAATGCATTTGGCGTGAAAGGAGTGCGAAATTGCAGGTCTGTCGCAGAATGGCGAATTGCTGAAATCGCAGCTCCGCTGAGCGGAGGGGGTCCGCTGAGCGGAGGTCCCAACATAGTTCGCTTCTGCCTGGTCCCGCTGGTGCTCCGCTGAGCGGACCCTGCTGGGCAGAAAATTTTCCAAACTTAGAAATTGCGTATCTTTTGATCCGTGTATCATTTCTTGGTGCCGTTTTGGGCGTTGTAAAGCTAATTAAATATCCTATATGAGGAATAGGTGATTGAGCGGTGGCTTGACTTATTTTTAAAATTTATTTAATTGCTTGTAAAATGAAATATTGTGCATATGTGGAATTGTGTGAATATGACCTTATTTCGGGTGATGATGGAACAATTGTAATTATTATTACTGGGATGATTTTTTTAATAGTTTAATGATTGTGCATGATTTGGTTAATGTAACAATGTGGTGAGGTTGTAATGATATAACGGTGATTTTGACGTTATATGTGGTGTGAATTATATTGATATAATTGTATATGGTGTTGAAACCGAATATATCATTCGATGTTGTTTTGGTGAGTTATTGGTGATGACGTTGTTCATTTTGATCATGTGGTGATTGTTTTGATCGTATGATGATGATTGATTTGTTTTGAATGATGCATGATACATGTACATACTTGTTGGTGATAACTATGTGAGTTATGGTGAGACGATGCGGTGCATCGGATCGGTGATGTTTTAAGTATGTTATATGTGTGCATTCATTCATGTGCATTTGATGATGGATCCCGGTGATGTTTGGATCGTTGGTGGACATATTTCCCATTGTGTGGAAATTGTGTCGGTGGGCCGTATCTCGATGAGGCGTAGATCGGTTAGGTGGATTGATTCCACGGATTATTGGTACCACATGCATAGTGTCAGTCGGTCATATGCATCTTTGTCATAACATGATTAAGTTGATTTTTGTGTTATGTTTGGTGTTGTATTTGTTGTGATAGATGAATGATAATTGAATATCTGAATATATGTCAAATTGGATGAATGATATGTTATGATGTTTTATTGCTTATGATTGCATAACATTGATTAATTGAGAATGAGACTCACCCTTACTTGTTGACATTTTTCAGATTTGAGAAGTAGCGGCATTAGTGCTCGGTGAGGATGACTCATAGAGTTTATCCGTTTATGTTGGGTTGTGTCGGTCATGCTCTGATCTGTAACACTGGGGAACGATAGTTATAGAGTTTTATGAAATTAATCTACTTTATTGATGTTGGATTATGATTCCATTGGATGTATTTGATGATGTTTAGTATTCCGCTGTGATAAACATGATTATATTTTGGTGAACCGTTTCCTAATGAAGCATGACTTTGACCTTAGTTGATTTAATTATTTTGAATAATTGTGGCACCCTTGTGCATATGTTTTTACTCTGATTAATTATTAAATTGCCGCGGGGTTTAGAAGGGTGTTACAGTTTTGGTACGTAGCTACCGGACGTCGGTGTTAGCTGGTTCAAATGATCTTGAGAGAGTTGTGAATTATGGAATCATAGTGCTTCTGTGCTATGAGCAAAAGTTGGAAAAGAATATTATTAATGTTGGTACTCATAGTTTATACTCTATTATGATTGTCGACTACCTATTGACAAATTGAGGACTTGATCATCCTTAATCTCTTGTTGATAGTAGACGGGATCGTATTGGACGTGATAGACTTATCTGACTAGTTTGATAATATTGGAAGTGAATGAGTCGGTGCAAGGTGGTACGGCGTTATTTATGTTGTCGACGATTTTGGATGTTCTTGAGAAAGAGCAATTGTTGGGATTGCGGATAGTTGCGCATTTGTATAAGTGTTTCTTGAAGGATTAATTGATTCATCGTCGAAAAGAGGAATTTTGTTTTGGAGTTCTGTTTTGATGGATTTAGTTCCTAGAACTATTGTTGTGTCGAGGGTTCCGTATCAGATGCCAACTTCTGAGTTGAAAGAGTTGAGGAGTCAACTTAAGGATTTTCTTGAGAAGAGGTTTGTTCGTTCGAGTGTGTCGCCGTAGGGTGCATGTGTTTTGTTGGCTAAGAAGGAAGGTTCAGTGAGGCTTTGTCTCGATTTTAGACAATTGAGAAAAGTGACAATTAAGGAAAAGTATCCACTTTCGAGGATTGATATTTTGATGGATCAAATTGGTTTGAGCTTGTTTGTTTTGCAAGTTTGATTTGAAGTATAGGTATCATCAGCGTGAAAATGATCATGCTAAGTATTTGAGAATTGTTTTGTCCGTGTTGGGAAGAAGAAGTTGTTTGCTAAGTTTCCTTGTGTGAGTTTTTGGTTGAGTGAAGTGAATGTTCAAGGGGTAAGTGGTGGTTTATGCTTTTATGCAAGTTAAGATTTTTGAAAGGATTTATCTGTCACAAAATTTAGAGTTGGCAGTTGTTATTTCTGTTTGGGAAACTTGAAGGCACTAATTATTTGGATCGAGATTTGTGTGTGTACGTGACTACAAGAGTTTGAAGTATTCATTTGATCAGGACGAGTTGAATATGAGAAACCATTGCATACGTCTATGTCGATGATTCGAGTATTGTGATTGTTGAAACAGTTGTGGGATTTGAGTTGGGTGTGTAAAGCGACTGTGGTGTCGTTTTCTTTTACCTCCCCGTTTCACTTGGGAGGACGGCACGCTAAACCCTTCACGCGAAATTTGGAAGGAGAATGCGCCCGTGGTGGGATGAATTTTATTTCAGTTCTTCCTACGATATCACACGAACTTTCTTATTTGTCCTACGAGTAGGAAAGGGAAAAAAAGATCTCAACTAAACCCTAGGAGTTTGCTAAGTGTGGGGATTTCACCTAGACTAGAAATTCTGGAGTCCGGGGGGTCGGTTATACATAGGGAAGTGTTTAAACACCCTACATATCTGTAGTACTCTACAGGAACCTTCTCTGTGTCATTGTGATTGTGTTTGCTGCTAATGATTGGGAAAGTTTCTCCTTTGTGTTAGGAGAAGGAATTGAATTGATTTTAAAAGACAGACAGATAGACAGACTGACTATTTTTGGTATTTTATTAGCTCGCTGAGATTCCTTGTGAACCTCATGCCTACATATCCCTAGTGGAAGTCAGAGCTTAATGTAGTTCGGGGAACTAACTAGGGAAATTAAATGTTTTTGGTGCCTTGCTTGAAGCTCAAGGTTGAAGCTTGGAATTAAATCTCTGTTTACAGTAAAGAGACATGAAATCATCTTTACAGAGAGGTATTTGTACTATTCTACCACAAACATTTAAAGGAGTGACAGAATAACTGAAAAAAATGATGTTTCATTAAGAGGGGAGTCTACTTGGTTGATCAAGTATGACAGCCATCGTGCCTCTAAAAATGAAAGAAAGATGCTCATCCAAATTAGGGAAAGTGTACAAGTCTGGGGATGTGCCAGAGCATGTCTTTCAGAGTCCTAAATGGGAGACTTTGATTGAAATTGAAATTGAAATGTTTGTTTGTTTGAATGTGGTAGAGTAGTAAAAATATCTCTCTATAGAGATAAGCTATGTCTATCTACTGTATGAAAGATTTGAATTTAGCTGGCTTGTATGAGGCCCAAGCTTGAGGCTTTTTGATTGACTTATTAATATTATTGACTCTAGGAGATGACTCCACTGGGGATTAATTACAGGGTATTTTAGTGTTCTGTACAAAGCCCAGAATTGAGGCTGACTCTACTTAGGGAGACTCTATTTATGTGCCTTGTACAAAGCCCAAGGTTGTGGCTGATTGCTGAGGATAATTGAATGAATGACTCTATTTTATGTGCCTTGTACAAAGCCCAAGGTTGTGGCTAACTCTGGCTAGGGAAAATATTATTTTCTGCCTTGTACAAAGCCCAAGGTTGTGGCTGACTCTTAAATAAACTGAGTATGGATGACTCTATGGGGAAAAGATCCTAGGTGGTAGGAATCTTTGACCCATGAAAATATAGTTTATCTGCCTTGTACAAAGCCCAAGGTTGTGGCTACTGAATGATGAAGAACTCACTGGGGAGACTCTATTATCTGCCTTGTACAATGCCCAAGGTTGAGGCTGACTCTTGACAGGGGAGTTTTATTGTTTGGGTGCCTTGTATGAAGCCCAAGGTTGAGGCTAACTATTTTTGTTGGTTTTGACTCTACTGAGGAGATTTTATTTATTGAAAGACTGTTTTTCTTTGGAAGCTAACCCTTTCCAGGGATTTTGACTCAGCTGGAGAATTTGTCTGTTAAAAGACTGACTTTATCATGTTTTTGGAGGCTGACCCTTTCCAGGGGTTTTGACTCTTTTTGGGGAAATTATCTCCTAAGAGAAATGAATCTTTATTTTTTGACATTTTTATTAATTGACTGTGGAGGCTAACCCTTTCCAGGGGTTTATATTAAAAATGAAAGAATGTGTGGAAGCTAACCCTTTCCAGGGATTTTGTTGAAATGGAGGTTGATTTTAATTGACTTTGGAGGCTAACCCTTTCCAGGGGTTTTTATTGAAATGATGGAATGATTTGGAGGCTAACCCTTTCCAGGGAATTTATTGAAATGAAAGAAATGATTTGGAGGCTAACCCTTTCCAGGGATTTTGTTGAAATGGATGGCAGAAAGATTATCTAGTGGAGACTTCTTGTTTAAAGCCCAAGATGAAGGCTGACACATGCTGAGGAGAAAATAAACATAGATCCTAGACTCTGCTAATGAAGATTGATGATGATAAGGGTGACAGAGACTGTCCATGTCTCTCATTCCAAAAATGTACTCAATGTAGAATTGAGACAAACTTAGCTTGTTTAAAGTCTGGTTTAAATTGGAAGAAACTCACCAGGGTAGGCTAAAAGGTGACTAAAGACCTGTTCCTATGTTTATAAGAAACCTGATGGGTCCTTGTATACAAGCTCAAGAGGAAGCTGGAAATGCTTTTAAGAAGCCTGTGGGTCCTTGTACAAAGCCCAAGAGGAGGCTAATCGAGGGTCCTTGTTATAGCACAAGAGAAAGCTTATGTAGTTTTGAACTTATTTTGGCTCTAAGCAAATGGGTAAGAGGTTTCACCGGGAATAATTCCTCTTTGGATGGATGTGTCCTATTATTTGGATTCTAAGGTTTTTGCCAAGATGTTTCACCGGGAATAATTCATCTTGGGGGTTTGAACTACAGATCTCTAATTAGGAAAGAGCCTTCACCGGGAAGACATTCTCAATCCTAGGTCATATTCCTATAATATATATATAGTTTAACTGTCCTAGGGTTTACACTCAAACGTAGTTCTAAACTAATATATATGCACAGTTTATATTTGACAGTAATTTAAATAAAGACTGTAAATTGAAAGCTTGTAAAGCCTAACCTGGATGGAGTGGAGGCCATTGAAGAAGTATGTACAGAGCCTCAACAGTAATTTTTGTTGTTTTGTTGATAACAGTTGAATATATATATATGATAAACAGTTAATGTTTTTTTGAAAACAGAAGAAGTGAAGATGGACAAAGGTCACATAGGTATCTGAAGAGTTTCACCGGGAATAATGCCCTTCAAATACCAGAAGAATGTTTTGAAAACAGAAAGAAGATTTTGAAAATACAGTTTTGAAAACAAGCTAAGAAGAGAAGGTTTTTGGGACTTACACTCTATTAGAGGCCCAGTACTTTACAGTACTGGTTACAAAAGCAGTTTGAAAATGATTTGAAATGGTATAAGGTTTTGTTGTTTGAAAACCCTAATCATTTGATTTATTCGAAGATTGAAAACAGTTTTAAAAATTGACAAAAGTCAACTTAATTAAGGTAAAAATAAAGATTTTTAACTAATTAAGACCTAAACAATTAGGGTTTTATCATAAAATTATTTACATAGTGACTAGGTTAAAATAAAGTGACAATATATATTTAAAGTATTTAAGAAAACACTTAAAAACATACTATTTTAAACCTAATTAAAATTCATGAAATAAATAATATTTTTATGATTTTTTGACTATTCATAAAATAGATATATTAAATAATAGGTGTGTGAAAAATGAAGTGAAAATGATTTAATTTGATAGGTGAATTATTCATGTGAAGTTGTGAAGAAAATAAAAGAAATTATGTGTTAAAAAATAGTTTTTGGCCCTTGGAGGATTTGAACCCACGCCCTTGAAGTTACCAGCCCAAAACAACACCACTGAGCCAACGCGCGCTTGGTGATAATAACTCTCACTCAATTGGTTATGTTTCAAAACAAGTGATAAATCATTGAAAAATAAAAGAATCAAAAAGTCTGGGGTGAGGGGGATTCGAACCCCAGACTTTGGACACGCGCAACACACAAACACTCTTTACCACTGGGCTGTAACGATTTAGTCGTTTATAAAACAACTTCTATTCAAAATAAAATAAACTTTGGCCCCAGATTCAAATTTTGCGCGCCATGGCCATAGTCATCTTCTTCCTCGAGCTCAAGAATTTTCAAAATCCTAACTCTCTGGTTCCTCAACTAAATGACATGATGTAAACATCAATCTTGTCCTAAATTTCCTCACGAATCCAGATATGTAACTAACATTTATTTATATGAACTATAGCTACCTAATTTCTCAGAAAACTCTAAGAACACATGAACCCTAAATTTGAAATTAAATGACAAACAGGATGAATAAATGAAAGATGATAGAGGGTTTTCAATCCTCTGATGATGCTAAACAAGATAGAATCGAGTTTTATCACAAAGAGTGCTTAAATTAAAGAGGTGAGGTTCAGAAACTTACCTCTGAAAATGGAGGTCGTGAGGATGATAGAGAGCACCTGGGCTTGAATGAATGATCTCAATAGCTTCCCTGAGACTCAATGATGCTAACTGAATGCTTATTGGAGCTTGAATCCTCCTGAATTGCTCTATGGACCTCCCTCGATTTCAGCTTCAAGTGAACATGGAGGTTGTTGAATTTGGAGTTACAGATGAGCTGCAGCCATCTGGTTAGCTTCACTATGACCTGAGGAGTGTGCCTGGATGATTGGCTTGGCTTGAAACCTCCTGAATTGTTCTGTGGTCCTCCAACTGCAAGTGCTCCAAATGAGAGGTGGAGATGATGATTCTCCACGCCCAGCAGTGTTCCAGAGGTTTGGATCACCTCCAAATGCCTCCCTCAATGTGTTTGAATACTTATTTTCAAAGAGAGAGCTTTGGTTTGAAGAATCCGAGTCTTCTTGCCAAAGGACCTTTGAAAAAACTAAGTATGAAGAAAGAAAAGAGAAAGCAAGAATTCTGTTGCTTTGGTGTGTTTTTTGAATGAGAATGAGGCCTCTATTTATAGGCAATTGGTTCAGAGCAATTGATCATAGTAAGCTTGCTTAGTGTTGTGAGTTTGGTTTCTTAGCCATGAAGGAATTCAAAGAATATTCCAAGTGCAATGATGAGCTCTTTGATACCACTCCCTAGCCCTCGGTTTTGCTTGATCTTAGGGGACCAAATGGCTGCAGAAATGAGCTCCAATTGGTTGGGAGAAGATTCCTTTGATGAATCACCAATTTGTCATAAATTCAAAAATGCAATCATTACATAATCACATGCCTTTGTTTTTGGGAATCTTCTCTAATCCTTATGCAATGATGGAAATTGATGTATGGTATGGTTTCAGATGCATTAGAGGTCGTGTAGCATCACTTAGTGAAGCAAAATGCACAAAATTGCAAAGTTTCAAATTGTACATGACCTATAATTTTACTTCATGAGGCCAACTTTGAACAAGCATAACTCCTAGCTCAAATTGAATTTGGAGAAGGTTGAACACAATTTGGAAAGCCCTAAACATCTACTTCAAATCATTAGTTTGGAGTTTCTTCAGAATCCTTTGGCAAATTTGTGAAAAATGAGGCCAAAGTTGGAAGAAAACTAGGTTAAAACACTTAGAAAAATTTCTAAGTGTTTATGACCTAAATCTCCAAAATTTCCAAAACTCTTAAATGATTGATCTTTTGAAAAAAGTTCCTTTGTAAGATGTTGTTTTATTTTGCAAGATCTACAACTTTCATGTTGGAAGTTTTTTGAGTTGTGTAGGTGAAATTTTGAGTTCTCACCATGCCTTAAAAAACCCTAATTCCCGACTTTTTGCTCCTTGATGAATTTCTTTGAATTTCTTTGGTAAAATGACTTCATTATCCATATATTGATGATATTGATCCTTAAAAGTCATGGTTTGACCAAAAATCTCAAAAGTCAATGGTGATCCCATACAGTTGACTTTTTCCTGGTAAGGTAAGATTTTGGACTTTTGTGTAGAATCAAGATCTTCTCCTCAAATGAATGATGTAAATGGATTATATTGAGGTAGTAGAGACTCTTGAATCATGTCTTGAGTTTTGGATCCATGCTCTGATTAAAAGTCAACTATCTTGGGGAATTAGGTCAAAAAACCTAATTGTCGACCAGAGGACAATGATGACTGTAGACTTTGAACTGAGGTGTAATGTCCAGTGGATCTTGTCATATGAGTTATTTGAAGATGATTGATGTCTTTGAATGGTCCCCTGGGGCTTTTTAGGGTTTCCCAAAGGTGATCCCTGATTTTAGTCCTTGATAGGCTAAAAAACCCTAGTCTGGTGACCTGAGTAAACCTGTACTCAGATGACTGGGTGTCTAATCAATCATAGATGAAATAATGAAGCTCTTGAGTCTTATGATTGTATTAGAGACTAATCCTTCTATTGATTGATCTTTTGCCTGAGCTTTCTGGTCTTTGAACACCCTTGATTGAATGTCAGACTTCTCTGGGTACTTGCTTTGACTTGATGAAAATCCTGAAGATATGTCATCTTAGGGGGGTCAAAAATTAGGGTATGACAGATGCCCCTATTTAAGTTTCTTTTATCTGGAGGGAGAGAGATTGAGATCTCGATCTCTCCTGCGTAAAAGAGACTTAAATATCAAAGAATGCCCGAATTTTGGGCGCTCCTGAGATGATAAAATCTTTGCATGATTTGATCCCGTTGTCGCACTTGGCGGGGGATGAGGAGACAAACTCCTGTAGAAATACTCGATGTGGATTCTGGAGAATGGATGGCAATGTAGGATGCGCAATCCATCTTCTTTAACTAAGTGTTGATACTTAGAAAAAGGTAAACAACCTCCTCTCGTTCCGGATGTCCATATCTCGAAACTGGTCTTAGTTGTGTTTGGACAATATCTCAGATAAAGAGAAAATTTCCAAAAGTTTGTTTCCTCATCAAACTTCTTACCAGCGCTTGGAGGTAAGATGCCATTTGACGGCTGTAGAGAAACTTCAAAGGTTTGTTTCCTCGTCAAACTTCTTATCAGCGCTTAGAGATAAGATGCAATTTGACGGCTGTAGAGAAACTTTACCATCTTCCCTTTTGACTTGACGTCTTTGAAAGAATGTCATATGGCCTCATGATCTTTTGAGGGGCTAATGACTTTGTTTGAAGGCGGACGAACTGTTTTCGGGGTGAAAACTGCCATTCGTCAACTGATGCCTGGGGAATCAACGAACTGTTTTCCTAAGAGGAAAACTGCCATTCATCGACTCTGTGGGGAGTTAAACATCCCAGAAACAGACAAACTGTTTGAAGAAACTGCCATTTGTCGATCTCTTGAGTATTTAGCAGACAAACTGTCTTTTCTTGGGAAAAGACTGCCATTTGCCAATTGCTAGGGGAACAAACTGTCTTCTGCCGGGGAAGACTGCCATTTGTCGACCCTGTCATGAAAGAAAGTGAGCAAACTGTCTTCTGCTGAAAGAGACTGCCATTTGCTGACTTTGTTATGATAGAAAGTGAGCAAACTGTCTTCTGCTGAAAGAGACTGCCATTTGCTGACTTTGTTATGATAGAAAGTGAGCAAACTGTCTTCTGCTGAAAGAGACTGCCATTTGCTGACTTTGTTGTGATAGAAAGTGAGCAAACTGTCTTCTGCTGAAAGAGACTGCCATTTGCTGACTTTGTTATGATAGAAAGTGAGCAAACTGTCTTCTGCTGAAAGAGACTGCCATTTGCTGACTTTGTTGTGATAGAAAGTGAGCAAACTGTCTTCTGCTGAAAGAGACTGCCATTTGCTGACTTTGTTGTGATAGAAAGTGAGCAAACTGTCTTCTGCTGAAAGAGACTGCCATTTGCTGACTTTGTTGGGGAATCTGAACTATCTTCTGGACGAAGACTATCATTCGCTGACTCCGCTGGGGAATCATTTGTCGATCTGCTGGGAGATTCTGAATTTTTCTTTGACAAGAAGTGGCACCTCTTGACCCTGCTGGGGGAATACCAAACCTGTAGGGAATTCCAAAATGTGAAGCAGACTATCTTATCTGAAGAAGACTGTCGAATGTCGCTCTGCAGGAGATTCTCGGCTGAGGAATTCCAAAAGTGAACAAACTATCTCTTTGAGGGAGACTACCATCTGTTGACTTGCTTGGTGAGATCCTTGTGTATGAACTGTTGTTTCGAAGGAAAAAGTTTCTCCGGAACTTGCAGGGGAAACTTGAGTGTTAGAACAAGATTTGTTCTGATCAATTATCTTAGTTTTGATGATAACAATAATATGAATTTTGCTTAAGATAATATGGTACTCTAATCCAATGCAATTTCCCTTTCAGGAAATATATATAAAGAGTACGCATAATTCAGCGCTCAGAAGCTTTGTCTCAAAGGGTTCAGCATGCAACATCAGAACATGGTCTGGCAAGACATCAGAAGATGGTCGAAGCAGAATCAGAACATGGGTCTATGGAAGCATCAGAAGAACATGAGATCAGAAGCACTGAAGCTCAGAAGATGGTATCACGCTCAGAAGCACTTCAAGGTCAGAAGATCAGAAGATGCTATGCACCAAGCTGTTTGACTCTGATGATATTCAAACGTCGTATTCACAAACATCAGATCAGAAGAAAGTACAAGTGGCAAGCTACGCTGACTGACAAAAGGAACGTTAAAAGCTATTAAAGGCTACGTCAGTAGACACAGCGTGAACAAGGCTCGAGGTAGTTGACAAAAGCGTATAACATTAAATGCGATGCTGTACGGAACACGCAAAGCATTAAATGCATTCAACGGTCATCTTCTCCAACGCCTATAAATATGAAGTTCTGATGAGAAGCAAGGTTGACGATTTTAACGATCCTAAACAATATAATTCAAATTAACTTGCTGAAACTCTGTTCAAATCCAAAGCTCAGAATCTTCATCTTCATCAAAGCTCACTACATTGCTGTTGTAATATATTAGTGAGATTAAGCTTAAACGATTAAGAGAAATATCACAGTTGTGATTATCGCTTGTAAGAAGCATTTGTAAACTCTTAGAATTGATTACATTAAGTTGTAAGGAACTAGAGTGATCGTGTGGATCAGAATACTCTAGGAAGTCTTAGGAGTGAACTAAGCAGATTGTAACTAGAGTGATCGTGTTGATCAGTAGACTCTAGAAAAGTCTTAGAGGGTATCTAAGCAGTTGTTCCTGGAGTGATCAGTGTGTGATCAGAAGACTCTGGAAGACTTAGTTGCTGACTAAGTGGAAAACCATTGTAATCCGTGCGATTAGTGGATTAAATCCTCAGTTGAGGTAAATCATCTCTGCGGGGGTGGACTGGAGTAGTTTAGTTAACAACGAACCAGGATAAAAATAACTGTGCAATTTATTTTTATCTGTCAAGTTTTTAAAGCTACACTTATTCAAACCCCCCCCCCCTTTCTAAGTGTTTTTCTATCCTTCAATTGGCATCAGAGCGCCGGTTCTAAGGTGCAAGCACTTAACCGTGTTTAGAAAAGATTCAGGAAGAGAAAAACGCTTCAGTAAAAGATGGTTGATGAAAGTGAAAAGTCTACACCTACACCTGCATCTACATCTGGCTCTGCTGAGCAATACAACGGTAACAATGGTTATACTAGACCGCCGGTATTTGATGGTGAAAACTTTGAATACTGGAAAGATAAACTGGAAAGTTACTTTCTTGGTCTAGATGGTGATCTATGGGATCTTCTGATGGATGGTTACAAACATCCAGTAAATACCAGAGGCGTAAAGCTGACAAGGCAAGAAATGGATGATGATCAGAAAAAGCTTTTCAGGAATCATCATAAATGCAGAACTGTTTTGCTGAATGCTATCTCTCATGCTGAATATGAGAAGATATCTAACAGGGAAACGGCTTATGACATATATGAGTCCTTGAAAATGACTCATGAAGGAAATGCTCAAGTCAAGGAGACTAAAGCTCTAGCTTTAATCCAGAAGTATGAAGCCTTCAAGATGGAGGATGATGAAGACATTGAAAAGATGTTTTCAAGATTTCAAACTCTTACTGCTGGATTGAGAGTTCTTGACAAGGGATACACCAAGGCTGATCATGTAAAGAAGATCATCAGAAGCTTACCCAGAAGATGGGGTCCTATGGTGACTGCATTCAAGATTGCAAAGAATCTGAATGAAGTTTCTCTGGAAGAGCTTATCAGTGCCTTGAGAAGTCATGAAATAGAGCTGGACGCAAATGAGCCTCAAAAGAAAGGTAAGTCTATTGCATTAAAATCCAATATCAAGAAATGCACTAACGCTTTTCAGGCTAGAGAAGAAGATCCTGAAGAATCAAAATCTGAAGAAGAAGATGAACTGTCCTTAATCTCCAGAAGGCTGAATCATCTCTGGAAGACCAAGCAAAGGAAGTTCAGAGGCTTCAGAAGTTCAAAGAAATTTGAACGTGGAGAATCTTCTGATGACAGAAGATTTGACAAGAAGAAAGTCATGTGCTATGAATGCAATGAGCCTGGACACTACAAGAATGAATGTCCAAATCTTCAGAAGGAAAATCCCAAGAAGAAGTTTCATAAGAAGAAAGGTCTTATGGCAACCTAGGATGAGTCAGAAGATGATTCAGACTCTGAAGACGAGCAGGCTAACTGTGCGCTGATGGCGACAGAAGATGACGAATCAGAATCTACATCAGAATCAGATTCTGAAGAGGTATTTTCTGAACTTACTAGAGATGAGTTAGTTTCCGGTCTAACTGAACTTCTGGAACTCAAGTCTCAGATTAGTCTCAAATACAAAAAGCTGAAAAAGCTATTTGAATTTGAAACAAAGAAGCTTGAGTTGGAAAATTCTGAATTAAAAGAAAAACTTTTAAAATTATCCAATAATGTTGGATCTCCTTCTGATTCAGAAAAATCCACTCCTAGTCTAAACCATATTCTGAAAGAATATGATTTAAGTTTCAGGAAGTTCTTATCTAGAAGTATTGGCAGAAGTCAGCTAGCTTCTATGATATATGCTGTGTCTGGAAACAAAAGAGTCGGCATTGGTTTTGAGGGTGAAACCCCATACAAACTTGAACCTGTTGATGAAATGAAAATCACATACAAGCCATTGTATGATCAGTTCAAGTATGGCCACTCCCATGATATTAGGCACACTTCACATGCTCAAAGTTTTCACATAACACACACCAAAAAGCATGTGACACAACCTAGGAAATATCATGAAACTCACATTAAAAATTATCATGCTGTTCCTCCTATTGCTTACAATGTTAAACCCAAGTTCAATCAGAACTTGAGAAAATCTAACAAGAAAGGACCCAAGAAAATGTGGGTACCTAAGGATAAGATTATTCCTATTGCAGATATCCTTGACTGCAAAAAGGACAAAGCACAACATGTCATGGTACCTGGACTCTGGATGCTCGCGACACATGACAGGAAGAAGGTCTATGTTCCAAGACCTGGTGCTTAAGTCTGGAGGAGAAGTCAAGTTTGGAGGAGATCAGAAGGGCAAGATAATTGGCTCTGGAACTATAAAGTCTGGTAACTCTCCTTCCATTTCTAATGTACTTCTTGTAGAAGGATTAACACATAACCTCTTATCTATCAGTCAATTGAGTGACAATGGTTATGATATAATCTTTAATCAAGAGTCTTGCAAGGCTGTAAATCAGAAGGATGGCTCAATCCTATTTACAGGCAAGAGGAAGAACAACATTTATAAGACAGATCTGCAAGATCTTATGAGTCAGAAGGTGACTTGTCTTATGTCTGTTTCTGAAGAGCAGTGGGTCTGGCACAGAAGATTAGGTCATGCTAGTTTGAGAAAGATTTCTCAGATTAACAAACTGAATCTGGTCAGAGGACTCCCTAATCTGAAATTCAAATCAGATGCTCTTTGTGAAGCATGTCAGAAGGGCAAGTTCTCCAAACCTGCATTCAAGTCCAAGAATGTTGTTTCTACCTCAAGGCCATTAGAACTCTTGCACATTGATCTGTTTGGCCCAGTCAAAACAGCATCTGTCAGAGGGAAGAAATATGGATTAGTCATCGTAGATGATTATAGTCGCTGGACATGGGTAAAATTCTTGAAACACAAGGATGAGACTCATTCAGTGTTCTTTGATTTCTGCATTCAGATTCAATCTGAAAAAGAGTGTAAAATCATAAAGGTCAGAAGTGATCATGGTGGTGAATTTGAGAACAGATCCTTTGAAGAATTCTTCAAAGAAAATGGTATTGCCCATGATTTCTCTTGTCCTAGAACTCCACAGCAAAATGGGGTTGTAGAACGAAAGAATAGGACTCTGCAAGAAATGGCCAGAACCATGATCAATGAAACCAATATGGCTAAGCATTTCTGGGCAGAAGCAATAAACACTGCATGCTATATTCAGAATAGAATCTCTATCAGACCTATTCTAAATAAGACTCCTTATGAATTGTGGAAGAATAGAAAGCCCAACATTTCATATTTCCATCCTTTTGGATGTGTATGCTTTATTCTGAACACTAAAGATCATCTTGGTAAGTTTGATTCCAAAGAACAAAAATGTTTCCTTCTTGGATATTCTGAACGCTCAAAAGGCTACAGAGTATACAATACTGAAACATTGATTGTAGAAGAATCAATCAATATCAGGTTTGATGATAAGCTTGGTTCTGAAAAAC
The DNA here is from genome assembly GCF_029867415.1 of Vicia villosa. NCBI lineage: Eukaryota > Viridiplantae > Streptophyta > Magnoliopsida > Fabales > Fabaceae > Vicia > Vicia villosa. Next base: position 94,595 of record NW_026705731.1, read on the forward strand.
CAAAGCAGTTTGATAATTTTGCAGATTGTGATATTGATATATCAGAAGTTGTTGAGCCAAGAAGCAACGCATCAGAAGCAGAGCTTCTCAGAAGCAAAGAATCTGAAGATCAAGTATCAGCTTCTCTGGAGGATCTAAGTATTTCTGAAGAACCATCTGTCAGAAGATCATCCAGACTCATCTCTGGTCATTCAGAAGATGTCATTCTTGGAAAGAAGGATGATCCAATCAGAACAAGAGCATTCCTTAAGAACAATGCAGACTGTCAATTAGGTCTTGTATCTTTGATCGAGCCAACTTCTGTTGATCATGCTCTAGAAGATCCAGACTGGATAATTGCTATGCAAGAAGAACTGAATCAGTTTACAAGGAATGATGTTTGGGATCTTGTTCCTAGACCAGATGGATTCAATATAATTGGTACAAAATGGGTCTTCAGAAACAAGCTCAGTGAGAAAGGTGAAGTGGTAAGGAACAAAGCCAGACTGGTGGCTCAGGGTTATAGTCAGCAAGAAGGGATTGATTATACAGAAACCTTTGCACCAGTGGCCAGGTTAGAATCTATTCGTCTATTAATTTCATTTGCCACTCAACATAACATCACTCTTTATCAGATGGATGTCAAGAGTGCCTTCTTAAATGGTTATATAGATGAAGAAGTTTATGTCCATCAACCTCCTGGTTTTGAAGACTCTATGTCTCCTAATCATGTTTTTAAACTTAAGAAATCATTGTATGGATTGAAACAGGCTCCCAGAGCTTGGTATGAACGCTTAAGTTCTTTCCTTCTGGATAACGGTTTCACTAGAGGAAAAGTGGACACTACTCTCTTTTGTAAAACCTTTAAAAGGGATATTTTAATTTGTCAAATATATGTAGATGATATTATTTTTGGAACATCTAATGCTACACTTGGAAAGGAGTTTGCTAAGTCTATGCAGGCTGAGTTTGAAATGAGCATGATGGGAGAACTCAAGTATTTCCTTGGAATACAAATAAATCAAACATCAGAAGGAACGTATGTTCATCAAACCAAGTATGTGAAGGAACTTCTGAAGAAGTTTAATCTTCTAGACTGCAAAGAAGCCAAAACTCCTATGCATCCAACATGCATCCTAGGTAAGGATGAGGTAAGTAAGAAGGTAGATCAGAAGTTATACAGAGGTATGATTGGATCTCTTCTATATCTGACTGCTTCTAGACCTGACATTCTGTTCAGTGTTTGTTTGTGTGCTAGATTCCAATCAGATCCTAGAGAATCTCATTTAACTGCTGTTAAGAGAATTCTAAGGTATCTGAAAGGTAATACTAATGTTGGCTTAGTTTACAGAAAATCTAAAGAATACAACTTAGTAGGATTCTGCGATGCTGACTATGCTGGAGACAGAATTGAAAGAAAAAGTACTTCAGGAAGTTGCCAATTTCTTGGAAGTCATTTGATCTCTTGGTATAGCAAGAAGCAAGCAACTATTGCTCTATCAACAACAGAAGCAGAATATGTCGCTGCTGCTGGTTGTAGTACACAGATGCTCTGGATGAAGAGTCAGTTAGAAGATTATCAGATATTTGAGAGTAACATTCCTATATTCTGTGATAATACTTCTGCTATATGTTTATCTAAGAATCCTATTCTTCATTCAAAAGCTAAACATATTGAGATTAAACATCATTTCATAAGGGACTATGTTCAGAAGGGTGTTATATCTTTAAACTTTGTTGATACAGACCATCAATGGGCTGATATCTTTACAAAACCCCTGGCTGAAGATAGGTTTAAGTTCATTCTGAAGAACATCAGTATGGATTTATGCCCAGAATGAGAAGATGAGAAGTTCTCATGTATGAGTATCTTCTGAAATGAAAATGGATTATTTTTTTTATATCAGAAGTTCTGATTGAAATCTTTTAGAAATTATGATTCGGTTATTACTAACGTTTCATTGTCTAAGTTGATTCAGAACCTCTTCTAAAGCAAAACAGCTGTTACGTTTTATCTCGGGATGGTAAACCTGTCGTTACTATTCGTGGATAAACGTGCGTGCAGTTGAAGGGACACCGACCATAGGTAACTGTGCTAGTCACCTCATTTGTCTTTATTATCTCTCCTCACGTCACGTAACATTAAATGCTATTCATCATTCGTTTCATTTTATTTTCTTTTAAATACTCTTCAAACTCTTCTCTTTCCCTCTCATCTCTCTCTATCTCTTTGCTTTCTTCATCAAGTTTTTCTCTCTCTCTCTCTTCCGTTTTCGTCTCTTGCTCAAACTTTTTTTAAATCCTAGCTCAAACCTAGCGTTCACCCTAAGCCTGTTGAAGATCTATGACTCAAAGGCGACAGATCTCTGCATATCTCGGGATGGCTCTCCTAATACCTCTCAAGTCAGACCTCTTCTTTGATGTTGTTATCAACTTTCACCCAAAGACAGAAGACTTTCTTGAGTTATGGGAGGAGGTTAAGAATGATATTCTTAACTTCTATGTTAAGGGAAAGCCCCGTTTGCAACATTAGCTCTCTGTCTGTGAACTGTCCCTCTCTTCCTCTTTGGTCACTTGGATCTCTCCTACAGTGGAGGTTCTAGTCTGGAAGACAAGAGTCCACAGGGATTCTTGATGGGTTGACACAGAGCGTGTCCTGCTAGGGTGCTGTTTTTAATTTTTGTAGTCATTTCCTCTTGGGATGACTTTTTATGTATTTGCTAGGAATGTTTCTCATCTTGTTAAACATAGGAACTTCTTGTAATATCTTTTGATTATCAATGAAAAGTTTCTTTGCTTTTACATTCCAGTGATTCTATTTGTCGTTTTATGCATCTAAATCTTTTGAAATATTCTTTTTGATGTTATGACAAAAAGGGGGAGAAGATAAATGATAAATGATTTGATTAATCTATCAGTTGCTGGGTAAAGCTCCCACACATTTACTAACAAGAACTGCAAGTTCTATATGGTTTAAGTGTTTTGCAGGTATAAAGAAGTGAAGAGAATCTTCAAAGCAAACACAAGAAGCAAAACCATGGAAACTGAAGCAAGCCGAGTGCTGTCAAGCTTCAGAAATCAGAAGCAAGAAAGAAGAATGAATCAGAAGCACTGATAATAGAATTTGATCCATATTTGTCTATCTGATTTAACAAAATTCTATTTGCTCTGATATATTGTTTGCTCTGATACATATAATGTTATGGCTCTGATACATATAATGTGTTCAAACATATATTTTATGTTCTAACTCGTTCATGCTGACTTTTGTCGTTTAGTTTTTTGTTCTGTAACATTTCAGGATGTAGAGATGCTCAGATGATGCTCTGGTACATTCAACAATGTTCTGATACAAATCTAGCATGAAGTGATGTTGGTAGAAATTCAAAGCTCTGAAGCTATCCGAGGGAAGCAGAAATCAGAAGCTGCGAATGTTCAGAAGATCAAAGAAATTCATGTTCTGAAGCTGTCCTAGATGGAAGCAGGAATCAGAAGCTGTGAGTGTTCTAGGGATCTAAAGAAATTCTAGTTCTGAAGCTGTCCTATGGAAGCAGAAGTCAGAAGCTATGAATTCTCTAAAGACAGAAGCTTATATGATCGTCTCTACCGAAATAATCAGGGAAGTCTTTTATTAAAGTTCTTCGAGTATTTATTTCAGGGGGAGATTATTTATCTCAGGGGGAGATTGTTAATCTCAGGGGGAGACATATTCATATGCTTATGCTATAGCTGTGTAATTTGTCTTTTGCCGTCTGTTCTTTCTGATCGCAAATTCATATCATTTATATATGTTTTTGTCATCATCAAAAAGGGGGAGATTGTTAGAACAAGATTTGTTCTGATCAATTATCTTAGTTTTGATGATAACAATAATATGAATTTTGCTTAAGATAATATGGTACTCTAATCCAATGCAATTTCCCTTTCAGGAAATATATATAAAGAGTACGCATAATTCAGCGCTCAGAAGCTTTGTCTCAAAGGGTTCAGCATGCAACATCAGAACATGGTCTGGCAAGACATCAGAAGATGGTCGAAGCAGAATCAGAACATGGGTCTATGGAAGCATCAGAAGAACATGAGATCAGAAGCACTGAAGCTCAGAAGATGGTATCACGCTCAGAAGCACTTCAAGGTCAGAAGATCAGAAGATGCTATGCACCAAGCTGTTTGACTCTGATGATATTCAAACGTCGTATTCACAAACATCAGATCAGAAGAAAGTACAAGTGGCAAGCTACGCTGACTGACAAAAGGAACGTTAAAAGCTATTAAAGGCTACGTCAGTAGACACAGCGTGAACAAGGCTCGAGGTAGTTGACAAAAGCGTATAACATTAAATGTGATGCTGTACGGAACACGCAAAGCATTAAATGCATTCAAAGGTCATCTTCTCCAACGCCTATAAATATGAAGTTCTGATGAGAAGCAAGGTTGACGATTTTAACGATCCTGAACAATATAATTCAAATTAACTTGCTGAAACTCTGTTCAAATCCAAAGCTCAGAATCTTCATCTTCATCAAAGCTCACTACATTGCTGTTGTAATATATTAGTGAGATTAAGCTTAAACGATTAAGAGAAATATCACAGTTGTGATTATCGCTTGTAAGAAGCATTTGTAAACTCTTAGAATTGATTACATTAAGTTGTAAGGAACTAGAGTGATCGTGTGGATCAGAATACTCTAGGAAGTCTTAGGAGTGAACTAAGCAGATTGTAACTAGAGTGATCGTGTTGATCAGTAGACTCTAGAAAAGTCTTAGAGGGTATCTAAGCAGTTGTTCCTGGAGTGATCAGTGTGTGATCAGAAGACTCTGGAAGACTTAGTTGCTGACTAAGTGGAAAACCATTGTAATCCGTGCGATTAGTGGATTAAATCCTCAGTTGAGGTAAATCATCTCTGCGGGGGTGGACTGGAGTAGTTTAGTTAACAACGAACCAGGATAAAAATAAATGTGCAATTTATTTTTATCTGTCAAGTTTTTAAAGCTACACTTATTCAAACCCCCCCCCCCTTTCTAAGTGTTTTTCTATCCTTCATTGAGTTCATGCCTCAATGACTTAGGCATTCACAGAATCAAAGCCTGATTCGGCTATGCAATTATGATGTAATGTATGCATGAATATTATGACAATGATAAAATGTAAAGTGAATGTGAATAGAATTGTCGCGGATGGAAAATCCTAAGATACGACTTGAATTCTTGTTGATCAGAAGATGTCCTCTTCTTGTAGTTCGAACTCTGTTGGGAATACCTGGTTATCAGTTGTCCGCTGTCCGAAGTGAGTAATATGAATTGAAGTAAAGATCCGTCATCGGGAGATGTTCGCAAAGCGACCTCATGGGGAAATATTGGTTCCCGGAGTCTCAACCGTTCTCGGAGCAACTGTTTGCATTCTTCCTATTGTTTGTAAACCTTAGAAAGAAATTTCACCTTTATTTTTGCAAGTAAATTCATTTTATTTTATGAAAACAATTGTTTCAAGAAAATGACTGTTTAAACTTAAAATGCATTTCAAGAAACTGAATAAGACTAGATTGCAAAGGAAAGCACAAGGCTCAAATTATTATATATGGAATGGTAATCAGCCAAATGCTTGATTCCATGGAGTATTTACAAAGTTGGAAATTGGTAATTTTCGGGAAAAGGGCTACGATGAAACGTGACGACCGTTATCTTTCCCTTCCACTCCGAGTTGCGCTGTATTCGTGCTTCGTAGAAGATGACCTACTGCTGATGAATACTCCGCTATGGATTTTGAATGATCAAGTTTGTCCTGGACACAGTTACTTGCCATATATCCCTAACTTTTGCGTAAACTACCCCTTTCGGGTTTTAAGTCTACCGGGATTGATTAATGTATATTTTTTATGTCTCTAATTTTTGCCTGAATCGCCCTTTCGGGTTTTCGATTCACCGAGACGCTCTTTTTTGCCTAAGCCGCTCTTTGCGAGTTTTCAACTTAGCGAGCTGTTCTTTTAATTATTTAGGCGAAGTATTTCTTGACTGCGTCGACGTTCACAGGACGGGTGAATTCTTCTCCATCCATAGTCGTGAGTATTAAGGCTCCTCCTGAGAAAGCTCTCTTGACCACGTAGGGGCCGTCATAATTGGGAGTCCATTTCCCTCTCGAATCTGTGAGAAAAGATTGAATCTTTTTGAGTACAAGGTCGCCTTCTTTGATTGTGCGAGGTCGAACCTTTTTGTCGAAAGCTTTCTTCATTCTTTGTTGATATAGTTGTCCGTGGCATAAAGCTGTCATGCGCTTTTCTTCGATTAAGTTCAATTCATCGAATCTGCTTTGACACCACTCGGCTTCTGTTAATTTTGCCTCCATCAAGACTCTCATTGATGGGATTTCAACCTCTATAGGTAGGACTGCCTCCATGCCATATACAAGGGAGAAAGGAGTTGCTCCAGTCGAAGTACGTACTGATGTACGGTAACCATGAAGAGCATACGAGAGCATTTCATGCCAATCCTTGTAAGTGATGACCATCTTCTGAATGATTTTCTTGATGTTTTTGTTAGCTGCTTCTACAGATCCATTCATCTTTGGTCTGTAAGGAGATGAGTTGTGATGTTCGATCTTGAATTCTTCACAAAGCTCCTTCATCATTTTGTTATTCAAATTTGACCCATTGTCAGTGATTATCTTTCTAGGAACGCCGTAGCGACAGATGATGTGATTCTTGATAAACCTGACGACAACTTGTCTTGTAACGTTTGTATATGAAGCTGCTTCAACCCATTTGGTGAAATAGTCTATGGCTTACCAAGATGAAGCGATGTCCGTTGGACGCTTTTGGTTCGATCATTCCAATCATGTCGATTCCCCACATGGAGAAAGGCCAAGGGGAAGAGAGTATGTTGAGAAGAGATGGTGGCACATGAATTCTATCGGCGTAGATCTGGCATTTGTGACACCTCTTTGCGTACTGGTAGCAATCTGACTCCATTGTCAGCCAATAATATCCTGCTCTCAGTATTTTCCTTGTCATGGTATGTCTATTGGTGTGAGTACCAAAGGAACCTTTATGTATTTCTCTCATGAGTATTTCTGCTTCTTTTCTGTCAACGCATCTGAGCAGGACCATGTCGAAGTTTCTCTTGTACAGAACATCTTCATTCAGGAAGAATCTACAAGCTAACTTTCTCAAAGTCTTTCTATCTTTCTTTGATGCCCCAAGAGGGTACTCTTGCTTTTGAAGAAAGTTCTTGATGTCGTGATACCACGGGTTGTCGTCGATGATTGCTTCTACTGTGAACACATGAGCAGGCCTATCCAGGCGCATAACATCGATCCGAGGAATGTCATTCCAATGATTTATCCTAATCATGGAAGAGAGTGTGGCTAAGGCATCAGCCAAGTTGTTTTCTTCACGAGGAATGTGATGAAAATCTACCCTGTCGAAGAATGGTAATAATCTTCTCGCGTAGTCTTTGTAAGGAATTAGCCCTGGTTGGCGTGTTTCCCATTCTCCTTTGATTTGATTGATGACCAAAGCAGAATCTCCGTATACATCCAAGTGTTTGATTCTTAGATCCATGGCTTCTTCGAGACCCATGATGCAAGCTTCATATTCGGCCTCATTGTTTGTGCATTTGAAAGTTAATCTGGCAGTAAATGGAATATGGGTACCCTGAGGTGTAACAATGATTGCCCCAATTCCTCGTCCATAAGCATTGACAGCTCCGTCAAAGATTAAGCCCCACTGGGATCCTATCTCAGGTCCTTCGTCTGGTAGTGGCTCGTCGCAATCTTTCATCTTGAGGTACATGACGTCCTCGTCCGGAAAGTCGAAACTGGTTGATTCATGACCATTGAGTGGGTGGTGAGCCAGGTGCTCAGCTAGAATGCTTCCTTTCACGGCTTTCTGTGCGTGATACTCAATGTCATATTCTGATAACAACATCTGCCAACGGGCAATTCTCCCAGTTAAAGCAGACTTCTCAAAGATGTATTTGATTGGATCCATATGAGAGATCAAACAAGTAGTATGTCGAATCATGTACTGGCGGAGACGCTTGGCAGCCCAGGCCAAAGCACAACACGTCTTCTCGAGCATGGAGTAGCGGGATTCACAGTCAGTGAATTTCTTGCTCAGGTAGTAGATGGCATGCTCTTTTCTCTTTGTCTCGTCTTGTTGTCCAAGGACACAACCCATGGAGTCTTCTAAGACGGTTAAGTACATTATCAAAGGTCTTCCTTCCACTGGAGGAGACAGGATGGGTGGTTCGAGCAGATATTCCTTAATGCTGTCGAACGCTTTCTGACAATCGTCTGTCCAGACGCGACTTTGATTTTTCCGTAGAAGTTTGAAAATTGGAGCACAAGTTGCAGTCATGAGATATATGAATCTCGAGATGTAATTCAGACGCCCAAGAAATCCTCTAACTTGTTTCTCGGTTCTGGGCGAAGGCATTTCTTGAATTGCCTTGACTTTGTCTGGATCTACTTCAATTCCTCGTTTGCTGACAATGAAACCAAGGAGTTTTCCTGAATAGACACCAAAGGTGCACTTGTTGGGGTTCAGGCGAAGCTGAAACTTCCGTAAGCGTTGAAATAACTTTGTCAGATTCTGTATGTGATCTTCTTCATTTTCTGATTTGGCAATCATGTCGTCCACATAGACTTCCACTTCCTTATGCATCATGTCGTGGAAAAGCGTAGTCATGGCTCTTTGATAAGTTGCCCCTGCGTTCTTCAGTCCAAAAGGCATAACACGGTAGCAGAACGTGCCCCAGGGGGTGATGAAAGCTGTTTTTTCCATGTCTTCAGGTGCCATTTTGATTTGGTTGTATCCTGAAAATCCGTCCATGAATGAGAAAACTTTGGATTTTGCTGTACTGTCCACCAACATATCAATATGTGGTAAAGGAAAATCATCCTTAGGGCTAGCTTTGTTCAAATCTCTGTAGTCGACGCACATGCGGACTTTTCCGTCTTTCTTAGGAACGGGAACAATGTTAGCTAACCACTGAGGGTATTCTGAAGTGACGAGGAAACCTGCGTTGATCTGCTTTTGAACTTCCTCTTTGATTTTCATGGCCATCTCCGGATGAGTTCTTCTCAATTTTTGCTTGACCGGAGGGCATTCTGCTTTTAATGGCAAGTGATGCTCCACTATACTGGTATCCAACCCTGGCATATCTTGATAAGACCAAGCGAAGACATCTGAGAATTCTTTGAGCAGCTGTATCAAACTCTCTCTGATCTCTGAACTGAGCGAAGCTCCAATCTTAACCTCTTTTTTGTTTCCATCGGAACCAAGGTTAATGGTCTCTAGAGACTCATTGTATGGCTGAATGGCCTCTTCCTTTTGTTGAAGTAACCGTGAAATTTCCTTTGATATTTCTTCGTCTTCTTCTTCCTCTGCCTCGAATACAGGAAACTCAAAGCTTGGAGAAGTCATACGGTTGCACGTTTCAACGGGGTATTTTATGATTAATCTGCATATGTGTGATAAGTTTTATTTAGACAACGAGGGAAGACTCGGTGTATGCAGTTAACGATTTTTGATGTTTTTTAGGGTGTTTTTTTAGGATTACCAATTTCCGAAAAAAGAAAAGGGAAAACTAAACGAAGGAACAGAATGACATTTTTATTTATTGACAGTCATTTTCTTGAAACAAAGACCCTATAAAACAAAACTCTATTGCTTTGGGCGAAGCAAAGAGGGACATTTTTCTAAGAAATAGTAAAATGCAAAGCCCTACGAAACATCTCTTCACCCTGGGCTATGGTGAGAGGACAAAATAACGGTGAAAGTCCCTACTTAGGAGTGCGAACAACGGTTGAAACTTCAACAGCTATCCAGTAGTGGCGAACCCCATTGTGCACTAAGTAATCTGGAACCTTAGGCTTAAGCTGGCCTGTGGTAGGTCTTGATTTACCAACCACTGTCTTTGCAACACTCAGACGATCTTCTTCTACTTCAGCAGACTGAGCGGTGTGAGCATACCCATTTCCAAGTGGAGTATGTCGGTTTTTCTTTTGAGGAAACTTCCAATCTTCTGAATGGAGAGACTCGTTGTCGGAGACACTTTCGAGATCATCCTCTTCTGTATTTTGGTCTTGCTCTTCTCCCAAGATGGCATTGACTAGATATGTGAACTCTAAATCAGTAGCCTCGGAAGGTGACTTGGGGATATAATCCTCAATGATGATTTCACCAGATGCTGATGATGAATAGCAAGGGTTATACATCTCTTTTGGCTGAGAGAGGTACTCAAAATCACTGTTCCATCCAGTTGGAACAATATCTTCAAGAGAGATTCTTGAACTTTCAGGAGCGGAGTATTTCACCATGTAGTCGAATTTTCCGCTTGGTTCTCCTAATGTATCCCAAGTCTCTTCGGGGATAGGAGGAACTTCTTCTGATGAACCATGACTTCTGGTGGTGAAGTTGTTAGTAACTTCATCCCTGCTTGGTTGAGTCTTACTTTCAGATCCCTTAGTCGGATAACAACAAGGTGATTCAGACTCTGATAGGGAGATATATCCTGCTCTGTTAAGATAGGATAACCATTCCTCTTCATCGGTGTTTTCCGTACCGATGGTATTGACTGTTTGTTGAACAGGTTGAAGAAAACCTCCACTGCAGAAAGTTTCTTGAATTGGGAGAACTACCTCAATCCCTGGGATAGCTCTTGATGATGTCGTAAAGAATCCAATTCTTGTTCTGTTCTTGTTGTTGGTAGGAATATTAATGTGTCCCCAACCACTGGTAGTACCATCCTTTACAACTTGGATTGCATCTTTGTATGAAGAAATAGACGCTGCTTTCTCCTTTCCTTTGTCCAAGGAAAGTGCTTGGAATTTAGTTCCAACAACTTCTTTTGGTTCTATGTCGGAGAATGATGACAGGTTGCTGACGATCAGAGCTCGTTCTCCACATACGGTTACCAATTTGTCATTTTTTATGAACTTCAGTTTCTGATGAAGTGTTGAAGTAATTGCCCCAGCCTCATGAATCCATGTGCGACCTAGCAAACAACTGTATTGCGCTGGGATATCCATAACTTGGAAAGTGATTTTGAACGTCTGAGGTCCAATAGTTATGGGAAGATCTACTTCTCCGAAAACTGACTATCTTGATCCATCAAATGCTTTGACGATGACATGACTTTTTCTTAGAGAGTAATCTTCGAAAGATAATCTTGATAATGTTGATTTAGGCATGACGTTTAGAGAGGATCCATTGTCTATTAGGACTCCTGTGAGTGTATCACCCATGCAGCCAACTGAGATGTGAAGTGGAAGATTGTGGTCCACTCCTTCTTCAGGAAGATCTTCGTCACAGAAACTTAGGTTAGTTCCCGCGGAAATGTTGGCAACAATGTTGTTGAATTGGCTTATTGTAACACTTGGTTCTACGAAAGCTTGTTCCAAAACTTTCTGTAGAGCTTCCCTATGAGCTTCAGAACTCAATAGCAGGGAAAGAACAGAAATCCTAGATGGAGTATGTAGTAATTGGTCTACAATGTTGTATTCACTCCTCTGGATTAACTTCAAGATCTCATCATCTTCTTTCGCTTGAACAGCATTGGTCGGATGATTGTCTTGCCTATGTGGCACTTCCTCCGAAGGTTTCTCCACATTTTCTGTTGTTCTGTTGAAGACTCGTCCACTTCTGGTGACTCGACTAACATCAGCAATGTTGACAACAGACGGTAATGGTATTTCCTTACCATTTTCAATGAATGTAGCGTTGTACTTGTATGGTATAGCCTTGCTGGACTCATACGGTACAGGACCTGGTAAGTAGATGACTAGTGGTGCAACTGCTGTCTTCCTGCTATCATACTTAACTTGCATAGGTTCATCTTGATTAATTTGAGGAGATACGGTAAAGACTTCATCATCTTCTCTGTTGGCAAGAACAGTAATGGTATTGTCATCCATCAGCTTTTGAATGTCGTTGCGAACACGCAAACATCCTCGTGAATTTCTTCGACAGATTTCGCATCTACTGTAAGCGTGGAAATCAGTTCCAAAGTAGGCAAGTCCATTTAAAGTTTTGTGGAACCTGACTACCGATCCTTCAAGGTCTTCAACTTTGTAGATTTTGTATTCTCCTGGACATCCTTGAACCATGTTGATGTCATGTTCAGTTCTGACTCGGATATGTTGAATCCATCCCAAGTCCATTTGTTCTTGTAATGCAGCTTGAACTATGGCACATCCTTGATTATTCTTTGGACAAATATCACATGTGAAGTAGTTGTGAGGTGGTACATGACCGTACCCAGCTTGTTTAGCGTGCATCTTGACAAGATTTTCCCCTATCTGATGAATGTCGTAGATTTGAATGACATTGGGGTGTTGATCTACCAGATTTACTGAAGCTTCTTTATGCTGCGGCAAAGGATTTGCTTGGATGTTTGGATTAGTATCTTTGAAGGACAGCATTCCGCTTTTCACTAATCGTTGGACGTCAATCTTGAAAGATAAACAGTTCTCAATATTGTGACCTGGTGCCCCCTGATGATAGGGACAAGAGTGGTCAGCCTTATACCATGGTGAGGAACTGTTTGTAGGATTTGGAGGACTCCTTGTCTGAATGAGTCCTTTTGCCAGTAATGTTGGAAACAATTCCGCATACGGCATTGGTACGGGGTCAAAGGCAGGATACCTTGGAGCCCGATTGTTGTAATTTGGAGGTCGAACCTGTTGCTGAGGTTGCTGCGACCTTTGTTGAATTTGTTGTTGCGAAACCCGAGGTTGATAAGCTGGCGCTGAGTTAACAACCGGAGTTATTGTTGCAACTTGAGGTTGGAATTTCTTCTTGATTTTGTGCAAGACATTGCTGACATCTTGATCCTTTTTCTTCTGGAAAGAACTTCCATACTTCCTTGGACCAACAGAAGATTCTGGTTCTTTGTTCAAGCGTCCTTCTCGAACTGCTTCTTCTAAACGCACACCCATGTTTACCATCTCGGTAAAGTCACTTGGTGCACTTGCAACCATTCGTCCGTAGTAAAATGGACTCAAAGTTTTGAGATAGATTTTTGTCATTTCTTTCTCTTCAAGTGGTGGACAAATTTGAGCAGCAACTTCACGCCATCTCTGAGCGTATTCCTTGAAGCTTTCTCTATCCTTTTGAGTCATGGCTCGGAGTTGATCTCTGTCGGGAGCCATATCCAGATTGTACTTATACTGTTTGACGAAGGCCTCTCCGAGGTCTCGAAAAGTACGAATCTCTGAACAGTCCAAGTTCATGTACCATTTGAGTGCAGCACCAGTCAGGCTGTCTTGAAAATAATGAATGAGTAATTGTTGATTATCAGTCTGAGTTGACATTCTTCGAGCGTACATCACAAGATGACTTTGTGGGCATGAATTCCCTTTATACTTCTCGAATTCTGGTACTTTGAATTTGTGAGGAATCTTAACATTTGGAACCAGACAGAGGTCTGCAGCATTCTTTCCAAATAGATCTTGTCCTCGGAGAGTCTTGAGTTCCTTCTGCATTTGCAGAAACTGTTCTTGGAACTCGTCCAATCTTTCATACACGCCAGCATCCTCACTTGGAGCGTGATGATATACTTGTCCGCCTTGCGAGGGAAAAGTATGCATAATGGGTCGTGGAGAAGCCATGACAGCAGATCTTGGAATCTCAGCATTCTGTTGTGCGAAACCCATTGTCGTTGCTCTTGGAACTTCAATTTCCAGAGGTTTGTAACCCTCCGGTGGACGCATATCCATGGTGACTTTTGGAGCTTCAGAAGCTGGAGGTATGTACCCTTCTGGAGTAAAGTTATACGGCATGCCCCAAGGTCGATCAGGCGGCATGGTATACTGAGGAATAGGAGTAGAAACAATCTCGGAAACCACAGTCCTTTGTGGTTCTTCTGGCGTTGGTCGATTCTGCGCAACTACCAGGGCTTCTACCATACTATTGAGCCTTTCAACAGTACCTTTGAGAGTATTAATCTCTTCCCTGAGTTCTTCATTCTCTTGCTCAAAGTCTTCCATTCTTTTCTTGCGACTTGAACGAGTGTTGTATGGATGAGACAGCTTGAAAGTCTTGGTTCACCTCCTTCTCCTCCTCTCTTTCTGGAGAAAGGAAAGTGACTATTAGATCCGCGACAATTCTCGTGTCAGTGCGTACGACTAAAGCGATGTATGATATGCAATTAAGTTATTATTTTTCAAGGAAACACCATAATTACGTTATGAAACATCAAACTTTTATTAATTAAGCGAAAACGTCGTTTTTTTACACACTTTGAAAAGGGAAATACAGAGAAACTGAGAGAAAGGACTCTAAAACTTTGATGATGAGCCGACTTCACGTTCTAACATCTTCTTCTGTTTCTTGAGCTGAGCGTTCTCTGATGTGAGCTGATCGATGATCCAGGAAGCAGGAGGGATATGATGAGAAAGTGACGATTGTGTCACTTGTCGATCGAGTACTTCAAGTAACTCATCCTTCCTTCTTAGGATGTTTTGAATCTCAACATTTTCCGTGTTGACAATTCGATACTTGTTCCTCCAAGCATTCCTTTCTTGGCATACCTTGTTTAATGCCGTTTGCAGTTTTTCAACATCGGTGGAGAAAAGGTAAATTGGTTCCCTTAGGGGAATAGGTTCTTGATGTTGATATGGCATCCTGAGCTTGAATGCTCTGACGCGTACCCATTGAAGGTAAGGATCCAGGGAGATGCAAAGATGTTTTCCTAACAATCTTCTCCCTTTGCTGTGAACAAGACGCCAGGCTTGGACAATTTCCTTCTTCAGCATGTTGCCATGATCGTCGATGTTCTTGAAGAACAGACCCTCCAATTGAATGTTACTTGGAATATTTTTCATGGGATAGCCGTATTGACGACGGGCTAAAGCTGGATTGTAACTAATTCCTCCCTTAGTTCCAATAAGGGGTACGTTGGGAAAACTTCCGCAACTGAAGATGATCTTGGTTTCGTCGTTGTCAGGACTACACCAATCAATGTCTGTATGAGTGAGAGACATGATTTTCTATGACCAGTAAAGGCCATCCTTCATGTTCCAGAAAGTGCTAGACTTCGGCAGGTGCGAAACGAACCATTCGTATAACAACGGTACACAGCATGTGATTAATCCTCCTCGCTGCAGGTTTCTTGAATGCACAGAGTGATAAGCATCCGCAAGCAAGGTTGGAACTGGATTTCCAATTAAGAAGATCTTAATTGCGTTGATGTCGACGAAATCGTTAATGTTAGGAAACAAAAACAATCCGTAGATAAGCAAAGCCAAGACTTCCTCAAAAGCGCTCATATCTTGGATGCTGACGAAGTACCGAGCTTGATCAAACAGGAATTTGGAGGGCAATCCTTGAATTCCTCCTCTACTCACCATATGAGTTCTGATGTCGACTACGTTCAAAGGAGTAGTTGCAGCAATGATAACGTCATCAGGATTCTTTTCCAAACCGGAGTACGGATCTTGCGCGTACACGGGTATTCCAATCAGACGAGAGTACTCCTCTAACGTAGGCATGAGCTGGTAATCTGGAAAGGTGAAACAGTGATACGTCGGATCGTAAAACTGCACCAATGTGGGAAGGATTCCAACCACCATGTTGGTATTGAGCAAAGGCAGAAGTTTTCCATACTTCTCCTTGAAAGCCTGGGGGTTGACCACCAGTTTTCCGAGCTTTCCCAGTTCCTCGACCTGGGGAATCTTGAAGGTGTATTTCCTAGCTCTCTTTCTTCCGTAATCCATAATATAGATCCTTAAGTCCTTTCTCCGTTTCTCTCTTTCTATGAAGTTCAAAACGTTCGTTATTTAGTTTCCTTGAAAAACGACTCGAAAAAGACTCTTTTTGTTTTTAGTTGTTTATTAATGAATGATGCATGAATGCATGAATGCACACACAAGAGTTTTAAACAAACATGGCGTTGAAGGGTATAGTGGTCATGAAGTCAAAACGCAATCCCCGCCCCAATGGTAAACTAAGGTTAAGGATTTTTGTACCTGTAGAACGGGTTCTAGGGGTCTCAGAGTTTTTGCTCAACCTTAAAGATACGTTGATTGGTATCTATAAGAGAGTTTCCTCTGAGTGTAGTATCTGCGTGACAATTACTTCCGTAATCACCGCTCTACATCCTAAAAAAAAGGCTCTAAGTGGGGTTAATGTGTTTCTAGGTCCTCCTGGTACAAATCAGTCTCGGAATGCAGTGGCGCAGTTAATCACAACCAGCCAGGCAAATCCCAAGAGTAGACTTGGAAACCAAGATTAGAGGGCCTTCACCGGGAAGACATCCTCCATCCTATCTTATGTTGCACTCAAATCCGGGTATAGGATTTCTCACCACAAGGGGGAATCAAGCCCTTTCCCGATACAGAATAAACAAAATAAACAAATATATATGCAACAATCACATGAAATGACACAGAGGTTAGGCAGGACCTCTCTTGTTTGAGGGGGAATTTGGCATCCCTAATTCCTCATTGGGGCTGGACCAGCAACAGGTCAACCATTGGTTTGGATGAAAAACCAAGGTTTTTAACACTTATATCCCCAGCAGAGTCGCCATTTTTCTGTGGTGTCGTTTTCTTTTACCTCCCCGTTTCACTTGGGAGGACGGCACGCTAAACCCTTCACGCGAAATTTGGAAGGAGAATGCGCCCGTGGTGGGATGAATTTTATTTCAGTTCTTCCTACGATATCACACGAACTTTCTTATTTGTCCTACGAGTAGGAAAGGGAAAAAAAGATCTCAACTAAACCCTAGGAGTTTGCTAAGTGTGGGGATTTCACCTAGACTAGAAATTCTGGAGTCCGGGGGGTCGGTTATACATAGGGAAGTGTTTAAACACCCTACATATCTGTAGTACTCTACAGGAACCTTCTCTGTGTCATTGTGATTGTGTTTGCTGCTAATGATTGGGAAAGTTTCTCCTTTGTGTTAGGAGAAGGAATTGAATTGATTTTAAAAGACAGACAGATAGACAGACTAACTATTTTTGGTATTTTATTAGCTCGCTGAGATTCCTTGTGAACCTCATGCCTACATATCCCTAGTGGAAGTCAGAGCTTAATGTAGTTCGGGGAACTAACTAGGGAAATTAAATGTTTTTGGTGCCTTGCTTGAAGCTCAAGGTTGAAGCTTGGAATTAAATCTCTGTTTACAGTAAAGAGACATGAAATCATCTTTACAGAGAGGTATTTGTACTATTCTACCACAAACATTTAAAGGAGTGACAGAATAACTGAAAAAAATGATGTTTCATTAAGAGGGGAGTCTACTTGGTTGATCAAGTATGACAGCCATCGTGCCTCTAAAAATGAAAGAAAGATGCTCATCCAAATTAGGGAAAGTGTACAAGTCTGGGGATGTGCCAGAGCATGTCTTTCAGAGTCCTAAATGGGAGACTTTGATTGAAATTGAAATTGAAATGTTTGTTTGTTTGAATGTGGTAGAGTAGTAAAAATATCTCTCTATAGAGATAAGCTATGTCTATCTACTGTATGAAAGATTTGAATTTAGCTGGCTTGTATGAGGCCCAAGCTTGAGGCTTTTTGATTGACTTATTAATATTATTGACTCTAGGAGATGACTCCACTGGGGATTAATTACAGGGTATTTTAGTGTTCTGTACAAAGCCCAGAATTGAGGCTGACTCTACTTAGGGAGACTCTATTTATGTGCCTTGTACAAAGCCCAAGGTTGTGGCTGATTGCTGAGGATAATTGAATGAATGACTCTATTTTATGTGCCTTGTACAAAGCCCAAGGTTGTGGCTAACTCTGGCTAGGGAAAACATTATTTTCTGCCTTGTACAAAGCCCAAGGTTGTGGCTGACTCTTAAATAAACTGAGTATGGATGACTCTATGGGGAAAAGATCCTAGGTGGTAGGAATCTTTGACACATGAAAATATGGTTTATCTGCCTTGTACAAAGCCCAAGGTTGTGGCTACTGAATGATGAAGAACTCACTGGGGAGACTCTATTATCTGCCTTGTACAATGCCCAAGGTTGAGGCTGACTCTTGACAGGGGAGTTTTATTGTTTGGGTGCCTTGTATGAAGCCCAAGGTTGAGGCTAACTATTTTTGTTGGTTTTGACTCTACTGAGGAGATTTTATTTATTGAAAGACTGTTTTTCTTTGGAAGCTAACCCTTTCCAGGGATTTTGACTCAGCTGGAGAATTTGTCTGTTAAAAGACTGACTTTATCATGTTTTTGGAGGCTGACCCTTTCCAGGGGTTTTGACTCTTTTTGGGGAAATTATCTCCTAAGAGAAATGAATCTTTATTTTTTGACATTTTTATTAATTGACTGTGGAGGCTAACCCTTTCCAGGGGTTTATATTAAAAATGAAAGAATGTGTGGAAGCTAACCCTTTCCAGGGATTTTGTTGAAATGGAGGTTGATTTTAATTGACTTTGGAGGCTAACCCTTTCCAGGGGTTTTTATTGAAATGATGGAATGATTTGGAGGCTAACCCTTTCCAGGGAATTTATTGAAATGAAAGAAATGATTTGGAGGCTAACCCTTTCCAGGGATTTTGTTGAAATGGATGGCAGAAAGATTATCTAGTGGAGACTTCTTGTTTAAAGCCCAAGATGAAGGCTGACACATGCTGAGGAGAAAATAAACATAGATCCTAGACTCTGCTAATGAAGATTGATGATGATAAGGGTGATAGAGACTGTCCATGTCTCTCATTCCAAAAATGTACTCAATGTAGAATTGAGACAAACTTAGCTTGTTTAAAGTCTGGTTTAAATTGGAAGAAACTCACCAGGGTAGGCTAAAAGGTGACTAAAGACCTGTTCCTATGTTTATAAGAAACCTGATGGGTCCTTGTATACAAGCTCAAGAGGAAGCTGGAAATTCTTTTAAGAAGCCTGTGGGTCCTTGTACAAAGCCCAAGAGGAGGCTAATCGAGGGTCCTTGTTATAGCACAAGAGAAAGCTTATGTAGTTTTGAACTTATTCTGGCTCTAAGCAAATGGGTAAGAGGTTTCACCGGGAATAATTCCTCTTTGGATGGATGTGTCCTATTATTTGGATTCTAAGGTTTTTGCCAAGATGTTTCACCGGGAATAATTCATCTTGGGGGTTTGAACTACAGATCTCTAATTAGGAAAGAGCCTTCACCGGGAAGACATTCTCAATCCTAGGTCATATTCCTATAATATATATATATATAGTTTAACTGTCCTAGGGTTTACACTCAAACGTAGTTCTAAACTAATATATATGCACAGTTTATATTTGACAGTAATTTAAATAAAGACTGTAAATTGAAAGCTTGTAAAGCCTAACCTGGATGGAGTGAAGGCCATTGAAGAAGTATGTACAGAGCCTCAACAGTAATTTTTGTTGTTTTATTGATAACAGTTGAATATATATATATGATAAACAGTTAATATTTTTTTGAAAACAGAAGAAGTGAAGATGGACAAAGGTCACATAGGTATCTGAAGAGTTTCACCGGGAATAATGCCCTTCAAATACCAGAAGAATGTTTTGAAAACAGAAAGAAGATTTTGAAAATACAGTTTTGAAAACAAGCTAAGAAGAGAAGGTTTTTGAGACTTACACTCTATTAGAGGCCCAGTACTTTACAGTACTGGTTACAAAAGCAGTTTGAAAATGATTTGAAATGGTATAAGATTTTGTTGTTTGAAAACCCTAATCATTTGATTTATTCGGAGATTGAAAACAGTTTTAAAAATTGACAAAAGTCAACTTAATTAAGGTAAAAATAAAGATTTTTAACTAATTAAGACCTAAACAATTAGGGTTTTATCATAAAATTATTTACAAAGTGACTAGGTTAAAATAAAGTGACAATATATATTTAAAGCATTTAAGAAAACACTTAAAAACATACTATTTTAAACCTAATTAAAATTCATGAAATAAATAATATTTTTATGATTTTTTGACTATTCATAAAATAGATATATTAAATAATAGGTGTGTGAAAAATGAAGTGAAAATGATTTAATTTGATAGGTGAATTATTCATGTGAAGTTGTGAAGAAAATAAAAGAAATTATGTGTTAAAAAATAGTTTTTGGCCCTTGGAGGATTTGAACCCACGCCCTTGAAGTTACCAGCCCAAAACAACACCACTGAGCCAACGCGCGCTTGGTGATAATAACTCTCACTCAATTGGTTATGTTTCAAAACAAGTGATAAATCATTGAAAAATAAAAGAATCAAAAAGTCTGGGGCGAGGGGGATTCGAACCCCAGACTTTGGACACGCGCAACACACAAACACTCTTTACCACTGGGCTGTAACGATTTAGTCGTTTATAAAACAACTTCTATTCAAAATAAAATAAACTTTGGCCCCAGATTCAAATTTTGCGCGCCATGGCCATAGTCATCTTCTTCCTCGAGCTCAAGAATTTTCAAAATCCTAACTCTCTGGTTCCTCAACTAAATGACATGATGTAAACATCAATCTTGTCCTAAATTTCCTCACGAATCCAGATATGTAACTAACATTTATTTATATGAACTATAGCTACCTAATTTCTCAGAAAACTCTAAGAACACATGAACCCTAAATTTGAAATTAAATGACAAACAGGATGAATAAATGAAAGATGATAGAGGGTTTTCAATCCTCTGATGATGCTAAACAAGATAGAATCGAGTTTTATCACAAAGAGTGCTTAAATTAAAGAGGTGAGGTTCAGAAACTTACCTCTGAAAATGGAGGTCGTGAGGATGATGGAGAGCACCTGGGCTTGAATGAATGATCTCAATAGCTTCCCTGAGACTCAATGATGCTAACTGAATGCTTATTGGAGCTTGAATCCTCCTGAATTGCTCTATGGACCTCCCTCGATTTCAGCTTCAAGTGAACATGGAGGTTGTTGAATTTGGAGTTACAGATGAGCTGCAGCCATCTGGTTAGCTTCACTATGACCTGAGGAGTGTGCCTGGATGATTGGCTTGGCTTGAAACCTCCTGAATTGTTCTGTGGTCCTCCAACTGCAAGTGCTTCAAATGAGAGGTGGAGATGATGATTCTCCACGCCCAGCAGTGTTCCAGAGGTTTGGATCACCTCCAAATGCCTCCCTCAATGTGTTTGAATACTTATTTTCAAAGAGAGAGCTTTGGTTTGAAGAATCCGAGTCTTCTTGCCAAAGGACCTTTGAAAAAACTAAGTATGAAGAAAGAAAAGAGAAAGCAAGAATTCTGTTGCTTTGGTGTGTTTTTTGAATGAGAATGAGGCCTCTATTTATAGGCAATTGGTTCAGAGCAATTGATCATAGTAAGCTTGCTTAGTGTAGTGAGTTTGGTTTCTTAGCCATGAAGGAATTCAAAGAATATTCCAAGTGCAATGATGAGCTCTTTGATACCACTCCCTAGCCCTCGGTTTTGCTTGATCTTAGGGGACCAAATGGCTGCAGAAATGAGCTCCAATTGGTTGGGAGAAGATTCCTTTGATGAATCACCAATTTGTCATAAATTCAAAAATGCAATCATTACATAATCACATGCCTTTGTTTTTGGGAATCTTCTCTAATCCTTATGCAATGATGGAAATTGATGTATGGTATGGTTTCAGATGCATTAGAGGTCGTGTAGCATCACTTAGTGAAGCAAAATGCACAAAATTGCAAAGTTTCAAATTGTACATGACCTATAATTTTACTTCATGAGGCCAACTTTGAACAAGCATAACTCCTAGCTCAAATTGAATTTGGAGAAGGTTGAACACAATTTGGAAAGCCCTAAACATCTACTTCAAATCATTAGTTTGGAGTTTCTTCAGAATCCTTTGGCAAATTTGTGAAAAATGAGGCCAAAGTTGGAAGAAAACTAGGTTAAAACACTTAGAAAAATTTCTAAGTGTTTATGACCTAAAACTCCAAAATTTCCAAAACTCTTAAATGATTGATCTTTTGAAAAAAGTTCCTTTGTAAGATGTTGTTTTATTTTGCAAGATCTACAACTTTCATGTTGGAAGTTTTTTGAGTTGTGTAGGTGAAATTTTGAGTTCTCACCATGCCTTAAAAAACCCTAATTCCCGACTTTTTGCTCCTTGATGAATTTCTTTGAATTTCTTTGGTCAAATGACTTCATTATCCATATATTGATGATATTGATCCTTAAAAGTCATGGTTTGACCAAAAATCTCAAAAGTCAATGGTGATCCCATACAGTTGACTTTTTCCTGGTAAGGTAAGATTTTGGACTTTTGTGTAGAATCAAGATCTTCTCCTCAAATGAATGATGTAAATGGATTATATTGAGGTAGTAGAGACTCTTGAATCATGTCTTGAGTTTTGGATCCATGCTCTGATTAAAAGTCAACTATCTTGGGGAATTAGGTCAAAAAACCTAATTGTCGACCAGAGGACAATGATGACTGTAGACTTTGAACTGAGGTGTAATGTCCAGTGGATCTTGTCATATGAGTTATTTGAAGATGATTGATGTCTTTGAATGGTCCCCTGGGGCTTTTTAGGGTTTCCCAAAGGTGATCCCTGATTTTAGTCCTTGATAGGCTAAAAAACCCTAGTCTGGTGACCTGAGTAAACCTGTACTCAGATGACTGGTTGTCTAATCAATCATAGATGAAATAATGAAGCTCTTGAGTCTTATGATTGTATTAGAGACTAATCCTTCTATTGATTGATCCTTTGCCTGAGCTTTCTGGTCTTTGAACACCCTTGATTGAATGTCAGACTTCTCTGGGTACTTGCTTTGACTTGATGAAAATCCTGAAGATATGTCATCTTAGGGGGGTCAAAAATTAGGGTATGACAACGACTTCTTCAGGTGTTGAACTTTTATGTGAAAGCTTACTTATGGTATTCTTGATGAGATTAGAAAAGGTCGGAAATCGGATTTGAATGGGTTGATAAGATGACATTTATTAGTCAAAGATAAAGATGGTGATCTTCGGATTGATAAGAGCAATGTCATGGGATGTCATGATCAAGTTTGTATTCCTAATGTTCGGATTTGAAAAGAGGACTTTGGATGAAGTGCGTCATATTGATTTGAGTATTCATCCTGATGCTACTAAGAGGTATCAAGATTTGAGAAGGTCATTTTTAGTGGCAAGGTAATGAAGAAGGATATGAAGGGATTTGTTTATTTGTGTTTGACTTGTCAGGAGTCGTCTGGTTTCATGTAACTGTTATCCATTCCTGAGTAGAAGTGGAATAGCATTTCTATGGATTTTGTTTCTGGTTTTCCGAGGACGTCGAGTAATTGTGAGGCGATTTGGGTCATTGTGGATATACTGACGAAATCTGCTCACGTTATTTCGATAAGAATGGATTAACCGATGGAAGTATTGGCGATTGGTATGTTGATAAAATTATTTGTTGGTTTGTTTGTTTGCATGGTGTTTCGAAAGGTATTGTTCAGACTGAGAGGACGGTTTGGTCACTTAAGGATCTATGAGGGCTTGTGTTGTGAAACAAGGATGTGTTTGGATTAGCTTTTTGCCTTTGATTGGATAATACAAAGACTTTTGCCTGGTGTGCAAGCTGACGCAGCATATTAAGAGGTTGAGTATGTTAAAAGAGAACAATGAGTTTCTGGTGAATACTAGAAAAGAGCTGGAAGTTGGTTATGAAATTGGTAAATCTATTTGTTGTGGGAAATCAGAGTGCGCATCGGAAGCGTGAAATGACGCGGTTCGTATGTGTATGAATTGTTAGAGTTCAAATTATGGACAGTGGATGTGGTAGGAATTATAAGACCACCAGATGTTTTGGTTACATGTTTGACTGCTATGTCTTGGCATGGTTATTTGGATGTTGTGCGACCGGGTTGTTGTCTGTGTCTTGACTATTTCTTGTGTTTTGGTGTTAGTCTATGAGTGCATTGTATGGGCATTGCATCTCGTTGTCGTTGTTGTGTTTTGGGTTGTTTTGCTTTTAGCAAGAGTGATTCGTTGTTTGGCGCTGATTGTGTCGTTGCTTTCGTGGCTTGGTAGTTGGTTAGTCGGATACAAGAGCGTATCCAAGTTTGTTTGCATTTGGAATATTTCCGAGGACGGAAATCTTCTAAGTGGGGGAGAGTTGTAACGCCCGGAAAATAAGTATATGCTTGATTTGGACGTTTGTGACGTTATTGGAATTTTATCGTTTTTGGAGTCGTTTCAGTCGGTATTAGTTCGGGATGGCGGACTAATATTTAATTGAAGGTTTTCATATTTTTGGTACTAGAAATATTATTAAGGTAATATTCCGCGTTTTGGGGCGTTTGAACGATATTTGAGCGTAGGGGCATTTTAGTCATTTCCGCGGGATAGATAT
Organism: Vicia villosa; assembly: GCF_029867415.1. Classification (NCBI taxonomy): domain Eukaryota; kingdom Viridiplantae; phylum Streptophyta; class Magnoliopsida; order Fabales; family Fabaceae; genus Vicia; species Vicia villosa. Next base: position 118,820 of record NW_026705731.1, read on the forward strand.
TTTCTTTATAAGAAAGAAATATTGTGAGAAAGGAGAAAAGGGATGGAAAGAAAGAGAAGAGAAAGAAAGAGAAGAGAGGAAGAAGAAGAGCAAAGGGGAAAAACAAGAGAAAGTGGAGGATTCTCAACCGAATCGAGTTCCGATCGTCGCTATAGCAAGGTAAGGGGGTGAATCTAATTTATCTTGGATGTATGATTCTTATAGTTTTGTTTTTGTTCTTGTTCTTGTTCTTCTTGTTCCAATTTCCACAATTTTCTTGTGTGGTCTTTGTTTGATCTAAGTTTGTTTGAGAATGATTGTATGATGATTAAATGATATCCTTGTTGTGTTATGGTGATTGATCATGTTTGTTTTCCTTTTCCATGGCTTGATTGAGTTTGAATAAAATGTTAGGTTTTGAGATAGATTGATGAATCAACCATGAAAAGTTTGATATTAGGTTGTTTCTATGGTTTGTATGTGTTGTATTGGTGTTATAATGATGTTTTGGAGTGGTTTTGGTGGGTATAAGAGGGTTGGAACCGTTCTGGTTCGTTCTGGTTTTTTCTGGGTTTACGCAAGTCCGCTGAGCGGAGGTGGGTCCGCTGAGCGGAGGTTCTGTTGCAGAAAATTCTCTGCGAAGGTCCGCTGAGCGGAGCTGAAGCGGACAACAGCATTTTCTGTTTTTCCAAAACTTTGAAACTTCGTAACTCTTGAACCGTAACTCCGATTTTGTCGCCGTTCGAAGCGTTGGAAAGCTAACGCAATGAACTATATTATTATCTAATTAAATGATTAATAGTATGTAGTATACCATTATTTTTATTAGGATCAAGTGATGAGTTGTGTAGTATGTTCAATTATCCAAACTTTGAAACCTTGTAACTTTTGATTCGTAGCTCCGTTTCGTACGCCGTTCGAAGTGTTAGGAAGCTAGTTGGATGTTCTATATGATAGTATAGGCTTGGTTAGCTTGTTATTAATGGGTTATGAGGTGTTGTTGATGAAAACACATAATTGTTTATATACGCGATATGATTGGTAAATAATCCTAGTGCTTGGTGGTAATTGTTAATGATGTAGGATGTAGTAGTGGGTGGTTGATTTTCATAAATGGTTTTGTGAACTAGTGCATGATAAATCATGATTATGTGTTATGTATTAATGAATGTTCATTCTTGATATATGACGATGTTTGGTTGTTGTTGTTAACATGATGTGTGGCCTTATGGCAAGTAAATGTTGTTATGAGAATGATGTATTATCATTGTTGAATTGTTGTTATTACAACTTGTTGATGATGTATTGATGGAGTTGTGGGCCAATGGCCAATATTAATTTGATGTGATGCAATTATGCGATCATTTATGCCGATGTGGCTAGTATGTTTTGACGGTGAATGTGTGTTGTGTGCTTATTAATGCCTGTGTGGTAATTATGGTGTGATGTAATTGATAACGATGTTATTAATTGGTGATGTATCCTTTTGGATAGAATATAAACGGTGTAACGTGGGTATGTGACCGTGTTATATTGTTGATGATGTTGTTTTCGTGTAATAGAGTCATATATTTGCACAGCATAACATTTCATTACGTTAATGGCGGAATGCTATTAACAGGTGGCCTGAATTGGCAATTATTACCAGTGGGGGCTTAATGCTCGGTAAAAAGGTGTATTTGCCCGAGTGGCAAGAGGTCATCAGTGGGGGCTAAATGCTCGATGACATTTAGTCGTAGCTTACTGCTCGACAAAGGTGTATTTTCCTGAGGGAAAGAAATCCCAGCATAATGCTCGGCAAAGGTGTATTTGTCATAATGACAAGGAGGAGTTTTACTCCGGATTTGGTACCACATGCATATGCATAGTCGAGTCTCATTCATCATTGTCGGTCTGTATAATTTATGTTATCATTCATGTGTCACATTACTTATATATTGATTGTGGTTGAATGAGTGGATTACTTTGTTGTATGATTCTTGATGATCTTGTTGGCATTACTATAATTGTCATGCTTTTATTATGAATTATATTCTCACCCTTCTGCTGATTTGATGCTTGAGTGGCATCCTGCAGATTAGCCGCTTTGGGAGTCTTTTGGAAGAGGTAGTTCTCCAGTTGGTCTTGTCGGTCGCTCTGATATGTAACACTGGGTAGTCGGGAGTCTGTTGTTATTTATTTGTATATGACTCTTTTGAACATGTATATGTGATAACGTGCCATTGTATATTGTAAACACTTTATTTTGGAAAACTCCTCTTTGAGAGTGAGAGCTATATATATATATGTTCATATCTTCCGTGTGTTATGTACCATGTTATTGGCAGGTGTTGTATGCTTTTGGCATCGCTGATGTCCGTTTGTTTTCAAGGTGTTTGTTTGGTTACTTAGTGTAACATCCTAATTGTGTTGTATGAAATTTTAATACTCTGATATTTTCTTGCCTAAATGCTTGGGTAGAATTGGGGTGTTACATATATCATCACAATAACATCAAACATCATAGTACACAAGTCAAGTAACGATATGACACGATTAATTCAACTTCTTAATAAAAGAATATTTATTGTTAATTCATCACAAGGCATCATTATCTCATAATAATGTAAATACACATCATCATATTAATAACATCATTTCTTCATAAGGAAAACACAATTCAAGTTGCACTATGACATGGTTACGTCAAATCGTAACAAAGGGCATACTTCCTATATTAACACCACATAGTTCATCACTTAATTATAATACGGGCACTAGGATATTACATTCTATGAATAATTTTATTCCACCATGGTATAGTTCAATGTGTTAGCTTTCCAACGCTTCGAACGGCACATCAATCGGAATCCGGGAACTCAAGTTATGGCCTTTACAAAAATCTGCCAAAAATTGGTCTACCTCGGGTCAGCTCCCGCCAACCCATCCGTCGACCGCTCGCTCAAAATCATAACTTCTCCCTACCTCAGGTCCATTCGCGCTTACCCATGCGCCAACTGCTCGCCTGCATTTGCATCGACCGCTCTTCTGTTTGCGTCGACGCATACTGTTCGTGTGTTGAATTTTCCTGCACTTTTCAAACCAGTTCCTTTGCGAATTTTACACATCTTAAGCCCTAAAAACACCCTATAATCACTATATTTCATGATCCAAATACATATTTATGCATTCTAACCTATGGGTATCATCTATTGCATATTAACACATCCAAATCATCAAAAGTTCATCACATGATCATCAAACCCTCATAACCCAAAATTCCTCGAAACCAAAGCATACAATTATTAATCACTTAAACCATTCATGATAATCTAGATAAACTCCCTATACCTTAGTTTAAAGCTTGTTATCAAATCCTCTTCTTGTTCTACGATTCCTCTTTGCCTCTTTATGCCCTAGCTCTTGCTTTACCTCTGCCTCTTTTCCAAATCTTACAATTGCATGAATGAATCGTTCAAGTCCTAATTTTCCCTTTTGTCAGTTCTAACCCTTGGACCCCTAATATGGTCTTTCCCATCTTATCCTCACTTATCCTCTCACAATTACTAATTTGCCCCCAAAATCTCTACACACTTTATATTATTTGATTTATTATTATTATTATATCTAAATAATAATTCTTATTTTAACCATATTGAATCATCTAATTTTCGAATAAATCAAATCAAATAAATAATTACAACTAATTATATTTATTTAAATTAATTCTACAACTTCTAGTCAAAGGCACTACCCTCTATTCTAAGGATACATATCCTCCGATACCACAATCATCATATATCCTCAATATTATTCTATTTTACTAATTAGGATAATATTAAATAATTATCTTAATTATTATATATCATCTAAAATACTCTATAATTTCCAAACACATCAACATCATCAAATAAATCACCAAAATATCATATCACACCTCATCTTCATCAAGTCATCACAATTCCCCACAACATCACATGAATCATCAAAACATCATATAAGTCAAATACTTCCCCATAAATCACTAAAACATTATCTCAAATGCTTCACAATAACTCACATAAACATCACATAACCATCATACTCATTAAAACATCATGAATCATCATAAGGACTCACATAAAAACACCAAAACATTGTATATATCGAATACTTTACAATGACTCATATATTCATGCTAAATTAATTAAATGAACAATTAATCTAGAATTTGGGGTGTTACAGTTGTCGTGTTGAAATAGATAAAACATCGTTTGTTTATGAAAAGGTTCGTAGTTGCGCTATGGCAGAAAATAGGTTTGATTGGTTGAAGTTGCTTTTATGTGGAAAATGAACAATCGGTTGGAACAAAGTGTACACTTTGCGTTCGATTACCCGGGGATCAAAAGGATGTACATTCAATTGTCCTTTTTAATCCGACTTTTATTGAGACAACTTTTAAAGATAAATTATGAAAAGCAGTAATAAGTAAATGGAAGTGGAGGGTGTTGGCGGAAAAGTAAGCTTTTAGGGCAGATCTTTTAAGAGCGAGGTATGGAAACATAGAGATGCAAATGCTGAGCAGAGTTGGTAAAAAAGGAACATGTAAGGAAAATACCTATTGGCAGGATGTGTTTAGTGTTGGGTGGTCTACTAACAGTGATGATGCAGGATTCTCTAGTAATATTAAATGCAACTCGGAAAAAGGAAACAATATTCCTTTTTGGTATACAAATTGGTGCAGTAATCAAAACCTGAAATATAAATTCCATGACTAGTTCAGTATCAGTACTAATCAAGAGCACTTAATAGATCAAATGGGAGACTAGATAAATGGTGTTTGGGTCTGGAATGGCCAAGGAATAGAAAATCTTGTGAATGATGAATCTCATTCCAGTAGGGAAAAATTGTTAGACTTATTGGCCAATCATGTTCCTTTAGTAGAAGATGAGGACAAGTTTGCTTGGATGGAGGAAAGCTATAAATATTTCAATGTCAATTCTTGCTACAATTACCTTTAGAAGATCCTTCATATGGAAGAATTAGAGGAAGATTTGGTGGATGCTTTCAGGGGGTTGTGGAGAGCAAAAGTTTCAATTAAAATCAAAACTTTTGGTTGGAGAATGTTTCACAATCATTTGCTTAGTAAAGATTAGCTGAGAAGAATAAATATTATCCATGATGCTCACAATCTACACTATGTCTTCTGCTTCTAGGAAGAAGAGAAAATATACCATCTTTTTCTTAACTCCTCTTTTATTCAAGAATTTTGGAAAGGTATGGAGAAGAGGCTCAACAAAGAAATAAAGTTAGAACTACTACCATGGAAGAAATTTACATTATTTAGAAGGAATTTGAAAGGCAACACAAAAGAATACAAGGAATGTGTGATTTGGTTGGCTGCAACCTGGTATGTATTGAATAATAGAAACAAGATTATATTTATAGATGAAATTGTGCAAGTATATGTTGGACATGTGACTTCACACACAAGAGAGGATGTGAATTGTGTTTTTCAGGAAAAAATAAGTTTGAAAAACATTTTGAATATTTGAGAGTTTAAAAACATTTTTTAAAATTTTTTAAAGATAAGCAGCAGAAAATAAAATTTAGAAAGTAAAGTGCGGAAATCAAAATTTAAGGGAAAAGAGAAGACACCACGAATTGTACAGGTTTAGTAAAAAAAACGAATGTGTCCTGTCCCCAAGATTTGATCTTGAGAGTATATGATAAACTTTAGATCTTTTAGTAGGTTGAACTCTCGAACCCCCTTATACAAGGAAAATGAAGTTTGTGGCTAACTTCCAAGCAACAAAAAACAAGGAAGGAAGTTGTGAGTCTTCCTTCCAAACGACGAATCAAAGTGGTTAGTCTTATTTCCACAAGAAACTTAGAGTAGTTAGTCTTCAAGCTTCACCCAATATTTTACATGGGATGATCTTGAACCAAAGAGAGATTTTAGCATGAGGCTGAGCTCATAAACTGAACCTTAGTTTCATACTGGGCTAATGAAGAACCTATGAGATTTTAACATCGAGCTGATCTCGCAAACTGGACTGTGGTATTATACCGAGATAACCAAGAACCTAGGATGTTTTAATATAGAGCTAATCTCCAACCTTAACAAGATTTTAACACTGGGTTGAGCTTGAACCGAATGAAGACTTTTAAACAAGCTAAGTCTTCGAATTGAACCGTGGACTTAATCATAAATCCCTAAAACCAAGCTTACAACGAGTTGAGCTTAAAACCCAAAAAATAATCCTTAAATGAACAAATTATTCAACCAAGGTTAAAACAAAATCCCCTGGTGAATTTACAAATCTATCATTCCTGGATTACAACTGCTTCACTTGCAAAACGACTTTCTTGAAAGCGCTGCGACTAAACTTTAGTAAGAAAAAGTAAAAAGAAGATTTTTAGAGAGAGTGTGCGTGTGGAGTGAGGGCTCGCGTTTATGAATGTGAACATATGTGGAAAGGGACATCTAGTTATAGGCTAGAGGTTGACACAAAAAAAGGAAAAGTTTTGAGGCCATATATGATAAGCCAATAGATTGACATCATGCACCAATCGATTGGTAGGCCTAAAAATAATTGATTAGCAAGTTTAAAAAGGCAATAAAGGATATATATATATATATATATAGAAATTTCCTATCATTCGAATGTTGTCCTAATCGCTAGGGTGCATTTTGAGTTGTCCCAATCGATTGGGTTAAGGTTTCAATTGATTGGCAAAGACAAAAATTTACCCAGTGCTTTTCTGACAGCTCCCAACTCATTAGGCATGACTTCAAGGAATTTTTCTTTATAAACCAATACAATTATTGCAAAGACTACTTTCTACATTTAGAATGCAAAATGCTAGAGAAATATGTATCCCCACGAGAAGCTCGTGTTGAAGGATAGAAAAACACTTAGAAAGGGGGGGTTTGAATAAGTGTAGCTTTAAAAACTTGACAGATAAAAATAAATTGCACAGTTATTTTTATCCTGGTTCGTTGTTAACTAAACTACTCCAGTCCACCCCCGCAGAGATGATTTACCTCAACTGAGGATTTAATCCACTAATCGCACGGATTACAATGGTTCTCCACTTAGTCAGCAACTAAGTCTTCCAGAGTCTTTTGATCACACACTGATCACTCCAGGAACAACTGCTTAGATACCCTCTAAGACTTTCTAGGGTATACTGATCCACACGATCACTCTAGTTACAACCTGCTTAGATAACCTCTAAGACTTCCTAGAGTATTCTGATCCACACGATCACTCTAGTTCCTTACAACTTAATGTAATCAATTCTAAGAGTATTACAATTGCTTCTTAAAAGCTATAATCACAAACTGTGATATTTCTCTTAACGTTTAAGCTTAATCTCACTAATATATTACAACAGCAATGTAGTGAGCTTTGATGAAGATGAAGATTCTGAGCTTTGAGTAGAACAGAGTTTCAGCAAGTTAATATGAGTTGTTTTGTGCAGAATCGTTAACCTTGCTTCTCATCAGAACTTCATATTTATAGGCGTTGGAGAAGATGACCGTTGAGTGCATTTAATGCTTTGCGTGTTCCGTACAGCATCGCATTTAATGTTATACGCTTTTGTCAACTACCTCGAGCCTTGTTCACGCTGTGTCTACTGACGTTGCCTATAATAGCTTTTAACGTTCCTTTTGTCAGTCAGCGTAGCTTGCCACTTGTACTTCCTTCTGATCTGATGTTTGTGAATACAACGTTTGAATATCATCAGAGTCAAACAGCTTGGTGCAAAGCATCTTCTGATCTTCTGACCTTGAAGTGCTTCTGAGCGTGATACCATCAGAACTTCAGTGCTTCTGATCTCATGTTCTTCTGATGCTTCCATAGACCCATGTTCTGATTCTGCTTCGACCATCTTCTGATGTCTTGCCAGACCATGTTCTGATGTTGCATGCTGAACCCTTGAGACAAAGCTTCTGAGCGCTGAATTATGCGTACTCTTTATATATTTCCTGAAAAGGAAATTGCATTGGATTAGAGTACCATATTATCTTAAGCAAAATTCATATTATTGTTATCATCAAAACTAAGATAATTGATCAGAACAAATCTTGTTCTAACAATCTCCCCCTTTTTGATGATGACAAAAACATATATAAATGATATGAATTTGCGATCAGAAAGAGCAGACGGCAAAAGACAAATTACACAGCTATAGCATAAGCATATGAATATGTCTCCCCCTGAGATTAACAATCTCCCCCTGAGATAAATAATCTCCCCCTGAAATAAATACTCGAAGAACTTTAATAAAAGACTTCCTTGATTATTTCGGTAGAGACGATCACAGAAGCTTCTGTCTTTAGAGAATTCGTAGCTTCTGACTTCTGCTTCCATTGGACAGCTTCAGAACTAGAATTTCTTTAGATCCCTAGAACACTCACAGCTTCTGATTCCTGCTTCCATCTAGGACAGCTTCAGAACTTGAATTTCTTTGATCTTCAGAACATTCACAGCTTCTGATTTCTGCTTCCATTTAGGACAGCTTCAGAACTTGAATTTCTTTGATCTTCAGAACATTCACAGCTTCTGATTTCTGCTTCCATTTAGGACAGCTTCAGAACTTGAGTTTTCTGGATCTTTAGAACATTCACAGCTTCTGATTCCTGCTTCCCTCGGATAGCTTCAGAGCTTTGAATTTCTACCAACATCACTTCATGCTAGATTTGTATCAGAACATTGTTGAATGTACCAGAGCATCATCAGATCATCTCTACATCCTGAAATGTTACAGAACAAAAACTAAACGACAAAAGTCAGCATGAACGAGTCAGAACATAAAATGTATATTAGAACACATGATATGTATCAGAGCCATATAGGCTAAAATAATGTATCAGAGCAAATAGAATTTTGTTAGAGCAAATAGACAAATATGGATCAAATTCTATTATCAGTGCTTCTGATTCATTCTTCTTTCTTGCTTCTGATTTCTGAAGCTTGACAGCACTCGGCTTGCTTCAGTTTCCATGAGCTTATTCTTTTTACAGAATAACACTTCTTATGGTTTTTCTTCTTGTGTTTGCTTTGAAGATTCTCTTCACTTCTTTATACCTGCAAAACACTTAAACCATATAGAACTTGCAGTGCAGTTCTTGTTAGTAAATGTGTGGGAGCTTTACCCAGCAACTGATAGATTAATCAAATCATTTATCACTTATCTTCTCCCCCTTTTTGTCATAACATCAAAAAGAATATATCAAAAGATTCAGATGAATAAAACGACAAATAAAATCACTGGAATGTAAAAAAAATAGAGAAAGAAAACACAGACGGAGTGTAATAGAGAAAATATAAGAGGGAAGGAGAAGCGTTTGAAGAGAATTTAAAAGAAAATAAAATGAAACAAATGATGGATAGCATTTAATGTTACGTGACATGAGGAGAGATAATAAAGACAAATGAGGTGACTAGCACAGTTACCTATGGTCGGCGTCCCTTCAACTGCACGCGCGCTTATCCATGAACAGTAACGACAGGTTTACCATCCCGAGATAAAACGTTACAGCTATTTTGCTTTAAAAGAGGTTCGAATCAACTTAGACAATGAAACGTTAGTAATAACCGAATCATAATTTCTAAAAGATTTCAATCAGAACTTCTGATTTAAAAAAATCCACATTCATTTCAGAAGATACTCATACGTAAGAACTTCTCATCTTCTCATTCTGGGCATAAATCCATACTGATGTTCTTCAGAATGAACTTAAACCTATCTTCAGCCAGGGGTTTTGTAAAGATATCAGCCCATTGATGGTCTGTATCAACAAAGTTTAAAGATATAACACCCTTCTGAACATAGTCCCTTATGAAATGATGTTTAATCTCAATATGTTTAGCCTTTGAATGAAGAATAGGATTCTTAGATAAACATATAGCAGAAGTATTATCACAGAATATAGGAATGTTACTCTCATATATCTGATAATCTTCTAACTGACTCTTCATCCAGAGCATCTGTGTACTGCAACCAGCAGCAGCGACATATTCTGCTTCTGTTGTTGATAGAGCAATAGTTGCTTGCTTCTTGCTATACCAGGAGATCAAATGACTTCCAAGAAATTGGCAACTTCCTGAAGTACTCTTTCTTTCAATTCTGTCTCCAGCATAGTCAGCATCGCAGAATCCTACTAAGTTGTATTCTTTAGATTTTCTGTAAACTAAGCCAACATTAGTAGTACCTTTCAAATACCTTAGAATTCTCTTAACAGCAGTTAAATGAGATTCTCTAGGATCTGATTGGAATCTAGCACACAAACAAACACTGAACAGAATGTCAGGTCTAGAAGCAGTCAAATATAGAAGAGATCCAATCATACCTCTGTATAACTTCTGATCTACCTTCTTACTTACCTCATCCTTACCTAGGATGCATGTTGGATGCATAGGAGTTTTGGCTTCTTTGCAGTCTAGAAGATTAAACTTCTTCAGAAGTTCCTTCACATACTTGGTTTGGTGAACATACGTTCCTTCTGATGTTTGATTTATTTGTATTCCAAGGAAATACTTTAGTTCTCCCATCATGCTCATTTCAAACTCAGCCTGCATAGACTCAGCAAACTCCTTTCCAAGTGTAGCATTAGATGTTCCAAAAATAATATCATCTACATATATTTGACAAATTAAAATATCCCTTTTAAAGGTTTTACAAAAGAGAGTAGTGTCCACTTTTCCTCTAGTGAAACCATTATCCAGAAGGAAAGAACTTAAACGTTCATACCAAGCTCTGGGAGCTTGTTTCAATCCATACAACGATTTCTTTAGTTTAAAAACATGATTAGGAGACATAGAGTCTTCAAAACCAGGAGGTTGATGGACATAAACTTCTTCATCTATATAACCATTTAAGAAGGCACTCTTAACATCCATCTGATAGAGAGTGATGTTATGTTGAGTGGCAAATGAAATTAATAGACGAATAGATTCTAACCTGGCCACTGGTGCAAAGGTTTCTGTATAGTCAATCCCTTCTTGCTGACTATAACCCTGAGCCACCAGTCTGGCTTTGTTCCTTACCACTTCACCTTTCTCACTGAGCTTGTTTCTGAAGACCCATTTTGTACCGATTATATTAAATCCATCTGGTCTAGGAACAAGATCCCAAACATCATTCCTTGTAAACTGATTCAGTTCTTCTTGCATAGCAATTATCCAGTCTGGATCTTCTAGAGCATGATCAACAGAAGTTGGCTCGATCAAAGATACAAGACCTAATTGACAGTCTGCATTGTTCTTAAGGAACGCTCTTGTTCTGATTGGATCATCCTTCTTTCCAAGAATGACATCTTCTGAATGACCAGAAGTGAGTCTGGATGATCTTCTGACAGATGGTTCTTCAGAAATGCTTAGATTCTCCAGAGAAGCTGATACTTGATCTTCCGATTCTTTGCTTCTGAGAAGCTCTGCTTCTGATGCGTTGCTTCTTGGCTCAACAACTTCTGATATGTCAATATCACAATCTGCAAAATTATCAAACTGCTTTGGTTTTTCAGAACCAAGCTTATCATCAAACCTGATATTGATTGATTCTTCTACAATCAATGTTTCAGTATTGTATACTCTGTAGCCTTTTGAGCGTTCAGAATATCCAAGAAGGAAACATTTTTGAGCTTTGGAATCAAACTTACCAAGATGATCTTTAGTGTTCAGAATAAAGCATACACATCCAAAAGGATGGAAATATGAAATGTTGGGCTTTTTATTCTTCCACAATTCATAAGGAGTCTTATTTAGAATAGGTCTGATAGAGATTCTATTCTGAATATAGCATGCAGTGTTTATTGCTTCTGCCCAGAAATGCTTAGCCATATTGGTTTCATTGATCATGGTTCTGGCCATTTCTTGCAGAGTCCTATTCTTTCGTTCTACAACTCCATTTTGCTGTGGAGTTCTAGGACAAGAGAAATCATGGGCAATACCATTTTCTTTGAAGAATTCTTCAAAGGATCTGTTCTCAAATTCACCACCATGATCACTTCTAACCTTTATGAATTTACACTCTTTTTCAGATTGAATCTGAATGCAGAAATCAAAGAACACTGAATGAGTCTCATCCTTGTGTTTCAAGAATTTTACCCACGTCCAGCGGCTATAATCATCTACGATGACCAATCCATATTTCTTCCCTCTGACAGATGCTGTTTTGACTGGGCCAAACAGATCAATGTGCAAGAGTTCTAATGGCCTTGAGGTAGAAACAACATTCTTGGACTTGAATGCAGGTTTGGAGAACTTGCCCTTCTGACATGCTTCACAAAGAGCATCTGATTTGAATTTCAGATTAGGGAGTCCTCTGACAAGATCCAGTTTGTTAATCTGAGAAATCTTTCTCAAACTAGCATGACCTAATCTTCTGTGCCAGACCCACTGCTCTTCAGAAACAGACATAAGACAAGTCACCTTCTGACTCATAAGATCTTGCAGATCTGTCTTATAAATGTTATTCTTCCTCTTGCCTGTAAATAGGATTGAGCCATCCTTCTGATTTACAGCCTTGCAAGACTTTTGATTAAAGATTATATCATAACCATTGTCACTCAATTGACTGATAGATAAGAGGTTATGTGTTAATCCTTCTACAAGAAGTACATTAGAAATGGAAGGAGAGTTACCAGACTTTATAGTTCCAGAGCCAATTATCTTGCCCTTCTGATCTCCTCCAAACTTGACTTCTCCTCCAGACTTAAGCACCAGGTCTTGGAACATAGACCTTCTTCCTGTCATGTGTCGTGAGCATCCAGAGTCCAGGTACCATGACATGTTGTGCTTTGTCCTTTTTGCAGCCAAGGATATCTGCAATAGGAATAGTCTTATCCTTAGGTACCCACATTTTCTTGGGTCCTTTCTTGTTAGATTTTCTCAAGTTCTGATTGAACTTGGGTTTAACATTGTAAGCAATAGGAGGAACAGCATGATAATTTTTAATGTGAGTTTCATGATATTTCCTAGGTTGTGTCACATGCTTTTTGGTGTGTGTTATGTGAAAACTTTGAGCATGTGAAGTGTGCCTAATATCATGGGAGTGGCCATACTTGAACTGATCATACAATGGCTTGTATGTGAATTTCATTTCATCAACAGGTTCAAGTTTGTATGGGGTTTCACCCTCAAAACCAATGCCAACTCTTTTGTTTCCAGACACAGCATATATCATAGAAGCTAGCTGACTTCTGCCAATGCTTCTAGATAAGAACTTCCTGAAACTTAAATCATATTCTTTCAGAATATGGTTTAGACTGGGAGTGGATTTTTCTGAATCAGAAGGAGATCCAACATTATTGGATAATTTTAAAAGTTTTTCTTTTAATTCAGAATTCTCCAACTCAAGCTTCTTTGTTTCAAATTCAAATAGCTTTTTCAGCTCTTTGTATTTGAGACTAATCTGAGACTTGAATTCCAGAAGTTCAGTTAGACCGGAAACTAACTCATCTCTAGTAAGTTCAGTAAATACCTCTTCAGAATCTGATTCTGATGTAGATTCTGATCCGTCATCTTCTGTCGCCATCAGCGCACAGTTAGCCTGCTCATCTTCAGAGTCTGAATCATCTTCTGACTCATCCCAGGTTGCCATAAGACCTTTCTTCTTATGAAACTTCTTCTTGGGATTTTCCTTCTGAAGTTTTGGACATTCATTCTTGAAGTGTCCAGGCTCATTGCATTCATAGCACATGACCTTCTTCTTGTCAAATCTTCTGTCATCAGAAGATTCTCCATGTTCAAATTTCTTTGAACTTCTGACGCCTCTGAACTTCCTTTGCTTGTTCTTCCAGAGTTGATTTAGCCTTCTGGAGATCAAGGACAGTTCATCTTCTTTTTCAGATTCTGATTCTTCAGGATCTTCTTCTCTAGCCTGAAAAGCGTTAGTGCATTTCTTGATATTGGATTTTAATGCAATAGACTTACCTTTCTTTTGAGGCTCATTTGCGTCCAGCTCTATTTCATGGCTTCTCAAGGCACTGATAAGCTCTTCCAGAGAAACTTCATTCAGATTCTTTGCAATCTTGAATGCAGTCACCATAGGACCCCATCTTCTGGGTAAGCTTCTGATGATCTTCTTTACGTGATCAGCCTTGGTGTATCCCTTGTCAAGAACTCTCAATCCAGCAGTAAGAGTTTGAAATCTTGAAAACATCTTTTCAATGTCTTCATCATCCTCCATCTTGAAGGCTTCATACTTCTGGATTAAAGCGAGAGCTTTAGTCTCCTTGACTTGAGCATTTCCTTCATGAGTCATTTTCAAGGACTCATATATGTCATAGGCCGTTTCCCTGTTAGATATCTTCTCATACTCAGCATGAGAGATAGCATTCAGCAAAACTGTTCTGCATTTATGATGATTCCTGAAAAGCTTCTTCTGATCATCATTCATTTCTTGCCTTGTCAGCTTTACGCCACTGGCATTTACTGGATGTTTGTAACCATCCATCAGAAGATCCCATAGATCACCATCTAGACCAAGAAAGTAACTTTCCAGTTTATCTTTCCAGTATTCAAAGTTTTCACCATCAAATACCGGCGGTCTAGTATAACCATTGTTACCGTTGTGTTGCTCAGCAGAGCCAGATGTAGATGCAGGTGTAGACTTTGCAGTTTCATCAACCATCTTTTACTGAAGCGTTTTTCTCTTCCTGAATCTTTTCTAAACACGGTTAAGTGCTTGCACCTTAGAACCGGCGCTCTGATGCCAATTGAAGGATAGAAAAACACTTAGAAAGGGGGGGGTTTGAATAAGTGTAGCTTTAAAAACTTGACAGATAAAAATAAATTGCACAGTTATTTTTATCCTGGTTCGTTGTTAACTAAACTACTCCAGTCCACCCCCGCAGAGATGATTTACCTCAACTGAGGATTTAATCCACTAATCGCACGGATTACAATGGTTCTCCACTTAGTCAGCAACTAAGTCTTCCAGAGTCTTCTGATCACACACTGATCACTCCAGGAACAACTGCTTAGATACCCTCTAAGACTTTCTAGAGTATACTGATCCACACGATCACTCTAGTTACAACCTGCTTAGATAACCTCTAAGACTTCCTAGAGTATTCTGATCCACACGATCACTCTAGTTCCTTACAACTTAATGTAATCAATTCTAAGAGTATTACAATTGCTTCTTAAAAGCTATAATCACAAACTGTGATATTTCTCTTAACGTTTAAGCTTAATCTCACTAATATATTACAACAGCAATGTAGTGAGCTTTGATGAAGATGAAGATTCTGAGCTTTGAGTAGAACAGAGTTTCAGCAAGTTAATATGAGTTGTTTTGTGCAGAATCGTTAACCTTGCTTCTCATCAGAACTTCATATTTATAGGCGTTGGAGAAGATGACCGTTGAGTGCATTTAATGCTTTGCGTGTTCCGTACAGCATCGCATTTAATGTTATACGCTTTTGTCAACTACCTCGAGCCTTGTTCACGCTGTGTCTACTGACGTTGCCTATAATAGCTTTTAACGTTCCTTTTGTCAGTCAGCGTAGCTTGCCACTTGTACTTCCTTCTGATCTGATGTTTGTGAATACAACGTTTGAATATCATCAGAGTCAAACAGCTTGGTGCAAAGCATCTTCTGATCTTCTGACCTTGAAGTGCTTCTGAGCGTGATACCATCAGAACTTCAGTGCTTCTGATCTCATGTTCTTCTGATGCTTCCATAGACCCATGTTCTGATTCTGCTTCGACCATCTTCTGATGTCTTGCCAGACCATGTTCTGATGTTGCATGCTGAACCCTTGAGACAAAGCTTCTGAGCGCTGAATTATGCGTACTCTTTATATATTTCCTGAAAAGGAAATTGCATTGGATTAGAGTACCATATTATCTTAAGCAAAATTCATATTATTGTTATCATCAAAACTAAGATAATTGATCAGAACAAATCTTGTTCTAACACGTGTTACATTGACAAAAATGAGAGGAGTAATTTGGTAGAAGAAAGTAAGTACATAGTTTCTCATTTCAAATTCATAGAAAATTTGTCAAACAAAAAGATTAAAATTATTAAAAGGGATACATATACATGGGTCTAAAACTTGAGCCCAAATTTTATCTAAAGCATAAAATCCTGCAAAGTCTTCAACATTTCACTCCATAATAGATTATCAAGTACATAATAATTGATTACACTTGTGAATCATTCATAAATAAAGAGGTTTTGAAGCTTAGATTTTTGGATGAGGTATTCTTCATAGACAAAAAAAATTGAATTCATACATCTCCTTGACACGGCTGGTATTATTAGGTTTCTATGTGTTTTAGATGAAAAATTCAATTCATATTTGGTCAATGTGTTCTACACCAACCTTAAATTCTGAGATAGAAAATATCTCTAAGGTATATACCAAATACCATTCTCTTTTTTCAGACTAAATATCTTTGAGGTGCTAGAGGTAAGGCACGAAAAGGTGACAAAATGATTCGAGTTAAATCATGAGGTTATTATTTGATTCAAAGAAAGAATAATTTGAATCAAATGTAGTAAATTGAGGTATTTAGCATTTTATTTGAATCATGATCTGAGTATATGTTTCAATTCAAGCTAAAACATGATTAAAATGATAGTTGTTTTTTAAAGGAGTTTTTTCACATGATTAGAATTAAAGGCCGTGTGATTCGAGTCAAGGAGTGTTTTGATTTGAATCACACACATCCCTATTTCAAATCAGGTTAACAAAACCAAAATCCAAACTTCATATTGATGTATGATTTGAATCAAAAAAAGGTTTGATTCGAGTCAAGATTCATAAATGGTAGATTGGTATTGGTATTTGCTTCCCTACTAGGAGTTTGTTGATTATGATTATTTGGATCCATCATGTTTACGTGGAGCTAGTTATTTTTTCTCATTATTTCCTCAAGCTTTTGATGCCAATACGTATAGGGATTTAGGTAGATTCTACTTTTCCTATTTTTGTTGACAACTTCCTTCTCATGATAATATTTTCCTTTATTGTAATTTTTTTCATTCTTATTTTGTTTTTCTGTCATTCATACTCCAGGTTCATGTTTTTATCCTTATTCTAGTTATAGCAGTTTGCTTCATTTCTATACTAGTTGTGAGAACACTATCTTTTTCCTAGGTAATGTTGTTTTTCCTTCTAAAATCGTCATAGTTTCGCCCTCTAAATTTCCTCTTATCTAATTTGTTGTTATTTTTTGTACAATTATGATTTGGAGTTACTTTCCTTATTATGCAGGTTTGTGTTCAACTCTTCAATTTTATTCTCTATACTTTTGCCTTTTTCCTTTTCAAAAACTATTCCTTTAGTGTGTTGGATTCTAGTGAGACCCTTCTATGATCTTGTGGCTGGTCTGGTCTTCTGAGATTCTTTATTTTCTCGGTAATGTTCTTTCCATCTTTGTTATTCTGACCATTTTCTCTTTTCCTTTGGACTTATTCTGATAAATTTGAATTTAACTTATGTCTTTGCAGGTGTTAACTTCCTTATATTTGTTTTGCTTTTGAGTATTTGCCTCAGACATACCATTGTTGAGGTTAGTATTGTCTTTGTTTCTGTGAAAGTTTTGTTTGTCTATTCTGTGCTATTTATTTCCTCGAATTTTCTCACGTTTATTATCCTTATTCTGATTATGCATGCTTTTGGTACTTTGCTTGTCTATTTTCTCCTCCTTGTCTATATAGCCTGCATATCTAATGATATCCTCCATTGGGATCTTATTATTCTCATAGATATTATTGTTTCTTGCCCAGCAAATACTATAAAGAGTGCTAAAAACACGCTATATAGTTTCCTTTTTATGCATATTAATGGTGTCTCAAAGCCACTCCCTTATATGTCCTTGATCCTCTCTCTCAAAATTGATGTTAAGAGTTGATCCAAACCACACCCATTTGCTCCAATTGAGTTTTTAATATATGATTTAGGGACTCCTCATGATTTAGACAGAAGGGACAAAAAATGGGGCATTTTATGCCTCTTGTGACCAGCTTACTTCTAGGAAGATGGGGTTATTAAGGATTCTTCAACCCAACGCTTGGACCTTAGGATTTCTCTTAATACTCCAAAATTTTCTCCAATTCTTATTTTTATCCTTATTATTAGAAGTTTCTAGATCCTCTTCTATAGATTGGTTTATAATCCAATGGGGTATCCATTTTAACCGAATAGTTCCCCGTCTTATTCCCCATCCACATAAAAGTATCAGCCTCATTTGACTCCCTAATAGAGATTTGGGGAATTTTATCTTTGTTATTGGTGCTGAAAGTCTTTTAAATAAGTGAAAGTTTCCTATTTTGACCCCATTTCTCAATTAGGTCCATGATCCAAAACACATTAGAGTCCAATGTTTTCCAAGTCAAAACTTTAAACCTGTTAGACGACGACAACTTATCTAGAGGGGGTGAATAGATCCCCAAGGTAATATTTTAGTTTTTAAAATGTTTTTTAGAAGATCAAAAATTATGGCAAGCGAAAGTTTTAGCTTAGATCAAAAAATTTGTCTAAACCCAACCGATTATTGGAAACTCGGGTATGCGCACAACCTTATGGAATGCATAACAATGATAAACAATTAACACACCAATTTCTCAATCAAATGTTATAATGGTTTGACTAAGACAACCTATTTCCAATTAAATTAGTAGAAAAACGTAAAGTGACAAATTATCGAACACTTGGCGTGCAATCGATTTTTGAGATTTTCCTTTCAAGTTTGTTGATATCAAAAACATCTTACCATAAATAAGATTATTAGGAAATCAACAAATCAATTTAGCTTTGAACAATAAATTGAAAATCTCTACGAATCGATTACTCAATCAATGTATTTAACAATTTGCTTATGAAAAGCAAATGAGAGATAAAGAGAAAAGGCACAAGAATTTGTTAAGGTAGTTCACCAATCGTCCTCGCTATGGCTACGTTTGTCCCCAATTTCAATCAGAATTGAGATATCAATCTTACTTTGTAAAAAGTAGTTTATAAGAGAAATGTAGCAATCCAACCCTACAAACCCTATGTTTGATGTTGATCCTAGCACTTCTCTTCCCTTGGTCTGAGTTTGATCAAGTCACCCAGAATACCAATTGATTCATCGTTCCACGCTACTCCTTTGCAAGAAAACACCATTCTTCAAAGCTTTCACTCGGTCGAAACCGAATTGCAAATTGTTATCACCCAAAATTACAATTGATTCACTGTTTCATGCTAATCCTTTGTAAGAATCTCTCGTTCATCAAATCTTTCACTCGATCGAATCCAAATTATGTAACTCTTATTGAAACCCCCAAATCAACACCTTGATCTTGGATATGTAGATGTTTTGATTGGCTGCATTTTGTGGTAAAACATTCATGTGTATTCTGTTGTCTTGACTAAGGTCATGACATGTGATGTGTAGTGTTAAAGGTTATGCAGGTTCTGGTTGTGTAAGCTAATACATGCTGTGAGTTGGATGTCATGCTTGACGTCATGACATCAGTGTTTGACAGCAGTAGCTGCTACATTTTCTATTCTATTTCTATTATGTTTCCTTATTTATCTCAGTCTTTATTTTGGGAAACTAAAGATTGTGCTGATTGTACATCAGTAATAGAACAAATCATGGGCTGTCTTTTTGGCACCCTGATATGTGAGAAGCTGAGAATTGAAGTGAAGAATACTGTTTGCTGTGATTTATGCAGAACATGGAATGTCACGACATGCTCTGTGACATCAGTATTTGACAGCAGTTACTGTTATATTTAGCTGTCACACGCCTGCTGAGCTGGAATATAAAGATTCAGTTTTGGTTTTAAAAAGATGTAGAATATTCTTTTGAATATTATGCAATCCTATGTGGCAGGTTTAAAGGTCAAGAGAATCAAGATTAGAATATTGGAGAATTATGCAGTTTCCAATTATGAAGATAAATTAGGAAACTTATGAGTGAAGACCTTGTTTTTAGCAGAAAGTTTTCTGTGATTTGTAACAGCAAATAATGTTGTGATTGTAAGCCCAAGACCAGTTGGGAATAGGTTATAAATAGGAAACTTTGTAACCTAGTTTAGTAAGCTAGCCGGCGTTTAGAAAGATGTAACTATTAGGGTTAGCCGTGTAGGTGAACCTCCCGGTTTGTGGGAAGGTCACTGATTTGTGCCTCGAAGCCTGTAGGTAAGAGGTTTGTTTTATTCACTCAGAAGTTGTAAAGCAATGAGTGGAGTTGTGTGCTTGGAGGAAGCTTTGAAGCAACTCTAAGATATGTTTATTTGTGTGCTTTGAATGTTGGTAATTAAGCCGTCGATGCAGTGGCTGAGTTGTTGACTGCTAGACATCATTGCTATGATTGGGAGTGGAATGGAGATATTCCATATCTAGGGAGAACCTAGGTAGAAGGGTCATTGGGTAGTGATTAAGTGAGGAGTTGTAAACTGGGAGTTTAGCTCTGAATTGATACTGCTAATAGTGGACTTCATCCCTGGCTTGGTATGCCCCCAGAGTAGGTTGATTGAACCGAACTGGGTGAACAATTCTGTTGTGTTGTTTATGTTTCTGCATTGTTTATTTGTAAGTTCAGTTTGGATGTCATAACATCGTGCCTGACATCAGTGTGTGATTTAATGACTGTGCTAACACAGAATCTCTGTGATTCCAACACTTCCAGACTTCTGGATGTTAGAAGTAATAAATAATTGAGGGATCTGTATGTACTGCCTCAGCTAAACTGATGACAGACCAGATGTCACGACATCCGGGTTCTGTCTTACCAGAATTTCAATTGGTATCAGAGCAGGCATCCTGTCTGTTTCTGGATGAGATCCATGGGAGATACTTTCTGGTTGTTGGAGGTAGTTGATTGTTTGAACATTCATGTTCATATTGAATGGTCCCTAGAAGTGGAGGATGGACCTATGTGTGGAAGACTGGACCAAACTGACCATAACAGGTGTATTCTCTTGGCAAGGGAAGATGGTGTTACTGATATCCAAATGATTCATGCGGGAGTGAAGAATTTGGGGCGTTTTATTCAGCATATAGCAGGGTACAGAGAAGAAGATTGTCAAAACCTTCATGCGGGAGTGAAGTTAATGATAAGGTATTCTTTGTGCTTATCTGTTTCTTTCTGGTCAGAATATTGGTTAGGTCTTGTTGTGTTGCTTGAAGAAGAAGCAAGCATATCGTTGGATTGTTCAACTGCAATTCTTGGATGTCATGCTTACAACTGGTTCTGGGAGTAAGCATTGTGTAATCTCTGTTGATATATGGCTATTTTCTGCTGCATAGCATCTGATGCATAATCCTATCTTTGAAAGAAGATCTCTAGGGTTATATGGTTTTCAACAGAATTTGTAGCAGATTGTTCTCAACTTTAGTACAAGTGTCAAAGATACTTGAGATCTTTTCTCAAGTCCACTCATAAAGGCATGGTTATTGAGGTTGAAGAGGTTCAAATGATCAGTGTTCCTCATATTCATCTGCAAAGTTGTTTGATGATCTTCAAGATTGTCAAGAATTGTGTGTTCCAAGAAGAAGGAACTGATGGGATACTGGTATGCAGCTACCAGTTGAAGAACAGATGTTCTGGTGCTAAACTTATGTAGTGTGAGTACATTTGTTTGGAACCTACTCCTGATCTGGAAGAGGAGACATCTGCTTTTTGTGTTGATTGGTCAGAATACAATCAACTGAACCTTCCATCCCAAATGTCAGTTTAGTTCAGGCATAAGCTTATGGGAGTTGGAAGTAGAGCTCAGTGCAAGTGAAAGGATTCATTCAGGTTTTCTTTCCAAGACCTCTATGAAAATTCAAGATGAGCTTATATCTGGTATGTTCTTTTGATCAAAGGAACCAGATGCGTGAATTGTTTTCTTAACCATAGAACAGTTAGTGGTGAAAACTAAATACTGTGTATCGTGCATAGTGAAATATGGTTTTGAATATTGTGTGATGATTCAAGGGAGTCAGATTACTGTGTGGAATCTGAGGTATTTTCAGGAGTTATGTCATAAGTGAATCTGTTCCAGAAACCTTGTTGAGATATGGCATATATTATCCCTTAATCATGAATGAAGTGTAGCTGTCTGATGCAAAGGTTATTGTTTTAGGCCTGAGGTTTATTGAGGATAAATTTTAGTTGTTTTCCGCTGCATGGTATCTCTGTTAACCATGGTTTATGTAAGTATAGTATCCTCAACTGGTGTATGAAGTATGTATAGGTATAACTCATGGAGTTAGTTGCCTCTAGTAGGGATGTTGTATAATGAGACTTTTATGTACAATGCATGGATAAGCTGTGTGGAGTCTCCATGATTGCTTGTTTGAGGGGGAGATTTGGTTAACCTCCCCACGTCTGATTCAGCCTTGTGTTTAGTTGGCTATTGAACGGTGTCACATGGGTTCTGGTTGTTGTGTGACACATTTGTAAGGAAAGATTCATCTCTCTCTTTCCTAAGGGTGAATCTAACTGGGAAAGGATTTAAGATCAATTGTTGTTTGTGCAAAGTACAAGTATTTAATTGATTATCCTTGGAAGTTCAAGATAACTGATGTTCTTAAAGATGTTGGAACATCTCTTCTTCAAGACCATGTACAGGAAGGATAGTGCAATTGTTTTAAGATCTATCTCTTTGGTGGCAGCAGAAGCATGTGATCACTGAAAAAGGTTTCCTGGCAAGAAACATGTTCAGCTTTGGAGTGCACAAGAAGAAGAAGACATCATAATCTTGATGGTGGTCACTTGGATCAGTTTATTTCTGATCTAGGTAAGAAAGTGCATTGGCTAATGCACACTGTGAAGTCAAGAACAAGTGGCAGTATTCTTGACATCATGGAAATAGCTTTGCTCAAGGAAGTGGCATCCTTGGTACAGCTAGAGGATTAGTCTCTAACTAGTCCTTCTGATGACTCATGCATCAGAGTGTCTGATGTTGTTGGAAAAGAAGCAGGGATTCATAAAAGTGTGAGCTTGGATGACATAACTGCATAACTGCAGGATGGAGGTTGCGTACTCAAACTTGGTTTCACAATCAGGTCTATGAGAGCATTGAACTCTGGTTCTGTAAAGGGAGGAAGTTCTTTCAAGTGGCAGAAGAAGGAGCTGAATTCAACAGCTAGATGTTAAAACACAATGTGTTGACATTTGGTTCATCTCAGAAGTGGGATCGAAGGATCAAGATAATCAACATATGGCAGCTGATTATTCTTGAGGATAGTCTTAGACAAATTACTTTTGGGCAGAAGAGTAATAAGTTGAAGACAAAAAGGAGGTGTTTTCTATTCACCTCTTGGAGCTTGTGGTAGAAGTTATGAGCTATCTATGAAAAAGTGCATCTTGTAATATAGATCTCCCATTGTGGGTGACTTATTGTATTCTAATCAAGCTGGTGGCGAAGTGGTATCTAAAGATTATCAGATGGTGTTTTTTTTGTGTGTGTCGTGGTCATGTCATGCAGAGTAACTTTTAAGGGGGAGCTGTACGTTGCTTTGGCAACATTTATGGCCAAACAGGGGGAGAAGAGATTGTCACCCCAAATCATATTGAACAAGTTGTTTTTGTTCATGTTATGTGATAGTGTAGCTTGTGGAACTTATTCAGCAGGTCTGATGTTTTGATGTGCTTTAGCAATTCTGCATAACTGGTAGTTTGCTAGTTGTTTTTGTGCTGCTGTGGTGACAGAATGTTTTAGCCAAAAATTTGCCAAAGGGGGAGATTGTAGATGTTTTGATTGGCTGCATTTTGTGGTAAAACATTCATGTGTATTCTGTTGTCTTGACTAAGGTCATGACATGTGATGTGTAGTGTTAAAGGTTATGCAGGTTCTGGTTGTGTAAGCTAATACATGCTGTGAGTTGGATGTCATGCTTGACGTCATGACATCAGTGTTTGACAGCAGTAGCTGCTACATTTTCTATTCTATTTCTATTATGTTTCCTTATTTATCTCAGTCTTTATTTTGGGAAACTAAAGATTGTGCTGATTGTACATCAGTAATAGAACAAATCATGGGCTGTCTTTTTGGCACCCTGATATGTGAGAAGCTGAGAATTGAAGTGAAGAATACTGTTTGCTGTGATTTATGCAGAACATGGAATGTCACGACATGCTCTGTGACATCAGTATTTGACAGCAGTTACTGTTATATTTAGCTGTCACACGCCTGCTGAGCTGGAATATAAAGATTCAGTTTTGGTTTTAAAAAGATGTAGAATATTCTTTTGAATATTATGCAATCCTATGTGGCAGGTTTAAAGGTCAAGAGAATCAAGATTAGAATATTGGAGAATTATGCAGTTTCCAATTATGAAGATAAATTAGGAAACTTATGAGTGAAGACCTTGTTTTTAGCAGAAAGTTTTCTGTGATTTGTAACAGCAAATAATGTTGTGATTGTAAGCCCAAGACCAGTTGGGAATAGGTTATAAATAGGAAACTTTGTAACCTAGTTTAGTAAGCTAGCCGGCGTTTAGAAAGATGTAACTATTAGGGTTAGCCGTGTAGGTGAACCTCCCGGTTTGTGGGAAGGTCACTGATTTGTGCCTCGAAGCCTGTAGGTAAGAGGTTTGTTTTATTCACTCAGAAGTTGTAAAGCAATGAGTGGAGTTGTGTGCTTGGAGGAAGCTTTGAAGCAACTCTAAGATATGTTTATTTGTGTGCTTTGAATGTTGGTAATTAAGCCGTCGATGCAGTGGCTGAGTTGTTGACTGCTAGACATCATTGCTATGATTGGGAGTGGAATGGAGATATTCCATATCTAGGGAGAACCTAGGTAGAAGGGTCATTGGGTAGTGATTAAGTGAGGAGTTGTAAACTGGGAGTTTAGCTCTGAATTGATACTGCTAATAGTGGACTTCATCCCTGGCTTGGTATGCCCCCAGAGTAGGTTGATTGAACCGAACTGGGTGAACAATTCTGTTGTGTTGTTTATGTTTCTGCATTGTTTATTTGTAAGTTCAGTTTGGATGTCATAACATCGTGCCTGACATCAGTGTGTGATTTAATGACTGTGCTAACACAGAATCTCTGTGATTCCAACACTTCCAGACTTCTGGATGTTAGAAGTAATAAATAATTGAGGGATCTGTATGTACTTCCTCAGCTAAACTGATGACAGACCAGATGTCACGACATCGTATATGACATCCGGGTTCTGTCTTACCAGAATTTCAGGATAAAAAACCCACAGTTTTTCCGATGAAACCCCCAAAGATTATCAACTATTACACCGGTTACACCAACCTAAATTGGACATTATCAACCTAGTATAGATGGCACCCAAGCAAAAAATGATTATGTGTAGTTTAATTGTGTGTATGCATAGATGAAAGGTTGAAGATGAAGAATAATCTTTGTATGTGTTTATAGTTTCATCAAATTGAAAATGATGCATGTATGAAGTATTTATAGGTGTGCAAGTTGGAGGAAAAAAGGGAAACCTAGAAGTTTGAAAAGGAATGCAATTTCTCAGAAAAACAACAGCATGTGTCGACACATATAAGTCATGTGTTGACTCATGTTAATGCATCGACTTGTGAAAGGTTATGTGTTGACACATTCATCGCAGAAGTTGCATGCTTTAAAATTGCAGCATATGTGTTGACCTGAAACTCGTATGTGTCGACACATAGGAGCAAATTTAGCAGCATGTGTCAACACATTCAATACGAAAGCTACAAGATTTATTATTGAAGCGCATGTGTCGACTCATATAACATATGTGTCGACACATAGACCTTTATTTTGAGCAAAATTTGATTTTTAATGCATGGAGCTTATTTTTAAAAGCCATGTAACTGACTTTTAATGCATGATACCTTTTCCAAACATGTTGTAAGTGAATTCTAAGATCCCTAATGCAAAGGTGCACATAATGACTCAAAGATATAGTCCAATATACATAAATGCTAAAGTTTTCCTAGTTTTAACATCATGTGAAACATCTAAAGAGCAAGTGCACTCATAAAACAATCATTGATAAGGGATCCATGTATCCTCCCTCACTTTAGTAAACTCCCCATTACCTATCATTCTCCATATATAACTAGGACTTTGTTTATCTTTTGTTTGAAGGATAGACGTGGTGGGAAAATATTTATCTTTAAGGAATTTGTGATTTAGAGAATTCTAATTGATTATGAGTTTCCACATTTTATTTGCTAACAGGGTTTCATTGAAACTGCTCATGCATCTAAATCCCAACCCTCCCTTTTCCTTTCTTTGACAAATAATGCCCCACCAATAGTGCTTCATCATTCTATCTAAATCATCACTAAGATTTTTTGGGAATTTAAAAACACTCATAGCATATGTGGGTATAACTTGAGTAATAGCTTTTGTCATAATGGCTTTGCTAGCATAAGATAGGTGTTTTTCTTTCCAACACTTAACTCTTTTCTCCATACGATTTATGATGAATTGAAAAATCAGTTCTCTTGTATTTTCCTGTGAATTAGGCAAGCCGAGATATTTCCATATCTTGTTGTCAATTCTAATTGCCAAACATCTACTAATTTTCTTCCAGAGTTTCTTTTAGTTCTAAAAATCATC
Source organism: Vicia villosa (assembly GCF_029867415.1). Taxonomy (NCBI): domain Eukaryota; kingdom Viridiplantae; phylum Streptophyta; class Magnoliopsida; order Fabales; family Fabaceae; genus Vicia; species Vicia villosa. The sequence continues at coordinate 145,285 of NW_026705731.1, forward strand.
AAGGATTTTTGATAATTTATCATCTATCCAGAGTTTCTTTGATAAGCCCCAATAATTTTGTGGAGCTTTTGACCTTCCTCCTCCTCGCCCTACAAAAAAACAAGACTATCGTAAGAAAAGAAAAGATGAAATGTGGTTGGGGCCTTTCTAACAATAGTAAGGCCCTGAATATTACCTTCTTTTTGGATTTTAATTAGCATACCAAAAAGGACCTCAGCATAAATGATGAAGAGGTAAAGGGAGAGGGGGTTCCCTTGTCTAATGCCTCAATTATGTTTAAAATACATATTATGATTCCCATTATAAGAATAGAGTAAGAAAGAGAGGTGATAATGCCATGATAGTGTTAAAATTTTTGGTAAGGAACCCCATGATATGAGGTGTTTTTTCAATGAAGTCTCATTCCAATATGTCTTAGGTGTTAACCATATCCAACTCCATGCCTACATACCCTTTTTTTGAGCTTTTATTTTTATTCAAAGTTTGAAAAATTTCAAAAGCTAAAATAATATCATCAATAATTAATCTCCCTAGTACGAATGTGCTTTGAAAAGGATTTATGATATTGTTTAACGTATGCTTAATTTTATTAGCTATGATTTTTGTTACAATTTTAAGACATGACAATATATATATATATATATATATATATATATATATATATATATATATATATATATATATATATATATATATAGAGAGAGAGAGAGAGAGAGAGAGATAGTCCGAGAATCATCAGGGGTAGAAGGTTTACTTACCTTAGGGATTAGTCAAATGAAAATATTGTTGAAATTGGATATATTATCGTTGTTGTTTTGAATGTTAAGGAATAGGTCAATTATATCATTACCCACAATATCCCAATAGTATTGATAGAAATAAGCAGGGAGACCATCAGGGCCCATAAAGGTTGTGCTTTTCATCTGATTTATGGTATCCTTTTCCTCAGTGGCTAAGAACTCCTTTTTAAGGTCTTCTTTCATTTGATGAGAAATTCTGTCTCCAACCACCTCAAAAATATAATCTTGTTTTTTATCTTGGCTAGTTGTGTACATCTGAGTGAAGTAGCTTGTGAAGATTTTTACAATATCCTCCTCAAAATTATAAACCTGACCATCTTCACCTTGGATGTTTTTGATAATGTTCTTAGCTCTTCTTTGGCTGGCTTTAAGATGAAAGTATTTCCTGTTCATGTCCCTATCCTTTAGCCACGTAATTTTGGCTCTAGCCCCACTAAATTTATTCAAGATTTAATATGTTATCCATCTCCTTTTATACATTATTTATATCCTTTATGTTCTCTTGATTAGGATTCAAATTTTTGAATTTTGCTAGTTTATCTTGTGTCCTTTTCCTACTGATACTGATATCCCTAAAGGTGGAATTCCCCCATTCAGTAAGACCTTGCAGAGTTTGGTTCTATTTTGGTACATAGGTACTTTGAGAGTTGCACTAGTATTGTTGAATAATCTGCTCGTTACTTTCATTTGCAGTCCCTATTTTCTCAAAATTTGTCTGTTTCTGCATGAGTTGTACCTGTATTTGTTAGTAGTATCAAACCATAATAATATGGGGCAATGACAAAAAGAATATCTAAGTAAGTGAGTGTTAGAATAATATTGATATTTATCCCTTCACTTATCTAAAACTAGGAACCTATCCACCCTGGTCTGAATAAAGTTTTTACCAATTTGATTGTTGGCCCAAGTAAAAGTGCTACCTGAATAACCTATATCATTCAAATTACAACTAGCAATATTGCCATTGAATATGTTAGTTATATTATGATTAATAGGGTTTCTCCCTTTTTTTCATTTGTATGGGAAACTATATTAAAATCTCCACATAGAATCCAATTACCCATATTGATAGCATTAAAAAGATCTGTTATAAGCGAACATGTCATAGGCTTTTTTCCATGATTAGAAAAACCATATAAACTAGTGATTTTGCAAGTATTAGTTTGATTATCAAAACGGAAATACGCATCAATGAAATTTGTATTAATGCCCAGCGTGTTCATATCTACATTTTTATTCCCCTGTTTACCCCCCCCCCCCCCCCCCTCCACCAATAGTGGAGGGGTCTTTAATATAATAACTAAACATATTAGAAAAATTATAGAAATTTTCTTTAAAAGATTGAGAGAGAATCTTAGCTTTCGAGAGGAAGACTATATTAGGATGGTGACTTTTGATGAGGTGATTTAAGGCTTTGACTATCCGAGGGTTCCCCAACCCTCAACAGTTCCAGCTCATGATCATCATACTTCTCAGTTGGCCCTCTTAGAGGAGCCTTCCATTTGTCCAATTTTTGTTACCACAATCTGATCCTAGATCCCTTAAACTTTTTTCCTTTTGTTTTCATGGCTAAATGTTTTTGTATTGTATTTGATGTTCGTTACACTTTTCTTCCCTGCTTGATCTATATCTTGTTTTTAATGTCCTCCTTAATTTGCAACATTCCCAGTTTTCTCATCATGGTTGTAGGAATAGTGCTGAACTTTCCAAAATTTGGAGAGTCCCTAGGACTATTTTTATTGCTACTTTCTTGTTGATTTTTTCCATACTCATTAGATCTCAACCAGGACCCATAATGTGTAGTTCCATTATACCCCCCTCTGTGTTGGCCCTCCTTTGTGGAGTTCTCTTCATTATGCCCCACCACTCCATAATTAAAGTAAAACATGGGGAGCTTCCCATAACGAAAATCAATCCAACAAGCGCCCTCCGCTTTACTGAATATGTGGATGCCTCTATCGAAACTTTTATTTTCATGGTAGTGGTATTTTGGGGATATAAGTATAGATGAGATTCAAGGACTTGGCCAATGCTGGCGCCAATCCTATCTCTCATCTGTTTTGTCTTTATATTTTGAGATATTCCTAAAGTTGAATCCAAATAAGGACTTTGTAGAATATAGAAACATGTGCAACATAATCTTGGAACTAGGGCTTGACAGAAAGCCAAGAATTCATGAATATCCTTGTATTTATTTTGAGGATCCTCTTTAAATCAGTTGGTTTTTCAATAGTGATATGTAAAAAACCAGAATCTAGATCCTTTATTTTGAGCCCCTTAAGCTCACACTAGATACTTGCAAACATGAATTGATAGAATTTTAGGGCTTCGTTTTTTCTGAGAGCCTGTGTTGTTAGTAAAGAAGAAAGATGGAAGTATGAGACTTTGTGTTGATTATCGGCAATTGAATAAAGTGACGATCAAGAACAAGTATCCGCTTCCAAGAATTGATGACTTGATGGATCAATTGGTGGGTGCTAGTGTGTTTTCTAAAATTGATTTAAGGTCCGGATATCACCAGATTAGAGTAAAAGAAGATGATATTCAGAAGACCGCGTTCAGGACTCGGTATGGACACTACGCGTATTCAGTGATGCCCTTCGGTGTTACTAATGCGTCGGGAGTATTCATGGAGTACATGAACCATATTTTTCATACTTACTTGGATCGGTTTGTAGTGGTATTCATTGATGACATTCTGATTTACTCTAAATCTGAAGAAGAGCATGAAGAGCATCTGAGAATTGTGTTGCAAGTTCTGAAAGAGAAGCAGTTGTATGCCAAGTTGTCTAAGTGTGAATTCTGGTTGCATGAAGTTAGTTTCCTTGGTCATGTCATTTCTGGTAGTGGCATTGCTGTGGATCCTTCTAAAGTTGATGCTGTGTTACAATGGGAAGCTTCGAAATCAGCTACTAAGATTAGAAGCTTCTTGGGTTTAGCCCGATATTATAGACGGTTTATCGAAGGATTTTCTAAGTTGGATCTTCCGTTGACAAGGTTGACTTGCAAGGGAAAAGCTTTTGTGTGGGATATTCGATGTGAGGAAAGTTTCAATGAGTTGAAGAAGAGGTTGACGTCGGCTCCAGTTTTGACTTTGCCTAATCCAGGAGAGCCTTTTGTTGTGTACTGTAATGCTTGTTTGATGGGGTTAGGTGGCGTGCTTATGCAGAATGGTAAAGTGGTTGCTTATGCGTCTAGGCAGTTGAGAACTCATGAAAAGAATTATCCTACGCATGATCTAGAGTTGGCTGCAGTGGTCTTTATGTTGAAAATTTGGAGGCATTATCTTTATGGTTCTAGATTTGAAGTGTTTAGTGACCATAAGAGTTTAAAGTACCTTTTTGATCAGAAAGAGTTGAACATGAGGCAGCGAAGGTGGTTAGAATTATTGAAGGATTATGATTTCGGTTTGAACTATCATCCCGGAAAAGCTAATGTTGTGGCCGATGATTTAAGCTGAAAGACCTTGCATATGTCGGCTATGATGGCTAAGGAGTTGGAGTTGATTGAGCAGTTCCGAGATTTGAGCTTAGTTTGTGAAGTGACACTTCATAGTGTTATGTTGGGAATGTTAAAGATTAACAATGACTTTCTCGACAATATCAAAGAGGCTCAGAAGCTAGATGTGAAGTTGGTGGATTTGATGGTAGGAATCGATCGACTTGAGAAGGATGATTTCAAGTTAGATGTGCATGGTGTGTTGAGATTCCGAGATCGTATTTGTATTCCTGATGATGAAGAGATTAAGAAAGTGATTCTTGAAGAGAGTCATAGAAGCAGTTTGAGTATTCATCCAGGAGCTACAAAGATGTATCAAGATTTGAAGAGTTTGTTTTGGTGGCCGGATATGAAACGTGATGTGGCATAGTTTGTGTATGCTTGTTTGACTTGTCAGAAGTCAAAGATTGAGCATCAAAAGCCTGCAGGGTTGATGCAACCGTTAGAAGTTCCAAAATGGAAATGGGATAGCATTTCGATGGACTTTGTGACAGGATTACCTAATACCTTGAGAGGATTTGATTCGATTTGGGTGATTGTTGATAGGCTTACAAAGTCGGCACACTTTATACCTATTAACATCACATTTTCGATTGCGAAGTTAGCAGAGATATATGTCAGGGTGATTGTGAAGCTGCATGGTGTTCCTTTGTGTATTGTGTCAGATAGAGATCCGAGGTTTACTTCTGATTTCTGGAAGAGTTTGCAAGAGGCGTTGGGTTCTAAGTTGAGGTTGAGTACGGCGTACCATCCACAGACGGATGGTCAGACCGAGAGGACTATTCAGTCACTGGAGGATTTGTTGAGATCATATGTTCTTGAGCAGGGAGGTTAGTGGGATACGTATCTTCCGTTGATTGAGTTCACTTACAATAACAGTTACCATTCTAGTATTGGGATGGCACCTTTTGAGGCGTTGTATGGTAGGAGGTGTAGGACCCTGTTGTGTTGGCATGAATCGGGTGAGAGTGTGGTACTTGGACCCGAGATTGTTAGGGAGACTACTGAGAAAGTGAAGCTTATTCGAGATAAGATGAAAGCTTCTCAAAGTAGACAGAAAAGTTACCATGACAAGAGAAGGAAAGATTTGGAATTCCAAGCTGGTGATCATGTGTTTTTGAGAGTCACGCCTATGACTGGTGTTGGGCGAGCTCTAAAGTCTAAAAAGCTCACTCCTAGTTTTATTGGTCTATATCAGATATCGGATCGAGTTGGGAAAGATGCTTACCGTGTGGCGTTACCGCCAAATCTTGCTAATTTGCACGATATGTTTCATGTGTCACAACTCCGAAAGTATGTTTCCGATCCGTCTCATGTGATTCAGATGGACGATGTGCGAGTGCGTGATAATCTCACAGTGGAGACGATGTCTGTGCGAATTGTGGATCGTGAGATGAAGATTCTAAGAGGTAAAGAGATTACATTGGTAAAAGTTGTCTGGTTAAGAGCTGCTGGTGAAAGTTTGACCTGGGAATTGGAGAGCAAGATGCGAGATTCCTATCCCGAGTTATTTGAATCAGGTAAATTTCTATTTTCGAGGATGAAAATATTTTAGTGGGGGAGAGTTGAAAGTAATTATTTTCTTAATTTAGACATTTGTGATGTTTATTGAAATTTTCGCGTTTTGGGACGATTCAGTCGGTATTAGTTCGGGATAGCGGATCGATATTTAATCGGAGATTTTAACATTTTTAGTATTAGAAATATTAATGAGCTAATATCTAACGTTTTGGGAATTTTCCGAGTAATTGAGATTAGACCGGAAATATGAGACATTGAGTAATAAGTCGGTATATTAAAATAATCGGATTTTATTTTAATGGAGTTTTAGTGGAAGTATTATTTTTATATTAAGTGTGGAAATAATATTGGGCTTAATTAATGACATCTCTAAGTATTAAGGGGTATATTTTATTAGGCCCATAGTGGTAATAACTAAGTGGTAGTATCACTTTTTCTTTGAGAAGACAATCAGTAAAGGAGGGTAACCGAGGAAAGAAAAGGAGAGAAAGGAAAGAGGGGATAGGGTTTGAAGAGGAGAAGAAGGAGACCCAAAGTGTTGCTCTAAAGTGCAATTTTTCTCCAATTTTCCATAGAATCTTTTTAGAGCTGCACTCAATCCAAGGTAAGGGGGATTCTTACTACCTAAATGGGAATATATGATGAATTGTATGTGGGTTTAGGGTATAGATTTATCTTTGTGTTGCGTAGAAATTAGAATTGAATTGGAAACAAATAGATCTCGCCGTTCGCCAATGATGCAGAGACAACCGGCACACCCCACTTAATCCTAGTAGTATCGTTTTATGCTATTCAATAGTGTTCTGCCACTTTGTGTTCTTACTGTGCAATATTTCTTTTGTTTTTCTTTTCTGTTTCATTGTTTTCAATAGTATTTTATTAACATATATGTAATATACATATGGTATGAATTGGAAATGAGATACCTCACTTTGTCATAGTATGTTTCATTTCATATGCTAATTACTGTGCGAGGTGACCTTGTTTTCAACTCTGTCTCCTACTGTTAATAGAGAAAGATATATATAAAATGGTATGACACAAGGGAAAAGAACTCAATCATGGAATGAATTATAATTAAAACACTAGGATATTAGAAATTGGAAATGGAATAGAAATAGTAGTAAATTGAAATTAATAAAATATGATTATTAATTGGTTGATTTAATCAATAGTATAATTAATTTCAATAAGTCTATTTAATTGGAAAATACTTAGACTTGGATAAATTATTCGGTTTATCAGTAAATTACGGGATCTTGAGAAATTGATCGTAATTGTGTTTTGGTTGAATATTTAGGTTGAGAATAATATATTGTTATGCCAATGATGTTGTTTTGATAATTAACGTTATCTCTAATTGAGTTAGATGTTAATTTGGAAGTTGTTTGGGCTTATTTGATATATTGGCATATTGCGATTATTTTGCGAATTGGCCGCAATTTGTGATTTTGTTTTGGATGCTTTTGTTGCGCGACTAATGTTGTGATTGCCAATATGATTATTTTGTGCATTCTTATGTGAATAGCCTCATAGTGTGAATTATAGCAAATTTTGATATTGTGTATATAACGCTATGAATTGATAAGTTGTGTTATGAGCCTTTGGCTAAAGTGGAACGATGTGATGTTGATATGTGACCGTTGTTGTGTTGTTGTTATGTCATTGTTTCGTTGTCAAATCATATTCGTTGTATGTTTCCGCATAGCATAGCATAACATAAAGTTGAACGGTGTGATGTTGATATGTGACCGTGCTGAAGGCTTTGCCTTATGCCTCGGAATTACTGGCATGTTCTAAGTTGGGAGTTTTACTCCAATGGTACCACATGCATATGCACAGTTGAGTCGCATTCGAGTCGTTGTTAGTTGTTGTTGTTTAAAGTTGTTGTTTAGGCATTGTGATGCTTATGTGTTGATTTTTTTTTAAGATGCCGATGTGTTGATATCAAGACTATTCTTTGATGATGTTCCTTGTGTTATTTATGTTGATGTTGTGGGAAATGGTGATTCATTTATATTCCTTAATCTAATATATGGTTTATCATAATCCTATTTATGTAGTTTGATATCTCACTCTTTCTGTTTGAATGTTGCCTCCACGTGGGTAACATGCAGGTAATCCAGATGAGTAGCTGTTTCCGCTTATAGTCGAGTTCTTGGGTGTCATTGCTCTGATACGTAGCACTCGGGGGGAAATGAACACTTGCTTAATGTTGTTATTTGTTTATTGAACCTTATGATGTATTTGAGGAGTTGTTTGTATTGTTGCTTTTTACGATTCAAAAGATGCTATATTTTAATTGTTGAATCATTGGGAATATGTTGCATGTTAAACCTAAGTTTGGATTATGCTATGAATACTATGTTATTTAGAAGTTGAGATATATGTTATGAGTTTTGTTCACTCCAACCCTGATAGTGTTATGTATTAGTTTAAAAAGCATAACAGGTTTATGTTTATGTTGAATGTGTGACATCTTGATTCTGTTGAGAATTTTTATACTTTGGTATTTTCCGCATAAATGCTTGGGGTAGATTTGGGGTGTTACATAAAGCACAGCAAAAAAGGATTGACAATGGGGAATAAACAACAAAGGATTCAGCTATCAAGAATTGAGGATAATGGCGCAACTCAATATCCAATATAAGGATTGGAACATACAAAACACTCACACTTGCTACTGCAACAAGGGAGGATAAATAGGGATTGAAAATGATCAATCAGAGTCTGAGTGATGAGAAAAAATTAGAGGAATCTTGGAGAATTCTTGTTCCTATTTCAATTGTTGATGTTGAACAAGACCAGAGCAAGTTGCCAAAAACTGCACAACCGCACCAAAAATCGCATAATTGCGTTGGAAATTACACATTTGTGTTATGGGGATTCTCACTTAATTAGATTTAAATTCATTGCAATTTGTTTTTAGTTTCAGCAAGTTGGTCAAAGTTAACATGTGTTCCTTGAATCACAAATTAGAAAGCTTAAAACAATGTTTTTTTAAAACTTTATTCGAATCAAGCATATGGCTAATTCGAATTAATAATTTAATTTGAGATCAAGATTTTGGAACTAACTTTGTGATTCAAATCAAGAAAGTGTCTGATTCGAATCACATAACACTTTGATATAAATCACAAAAGAGTATGTTTTGAATCATAGTTAAACAAACATTTTAAAAACAACTATGATTTGAATCATGTGATTGCTTTATTCGAATCACATGTACCAAATCATGATCTGAATTAAACAAACTATTTTCAAATTTTATCACCTTGATTCAAGTCATTCTTTCCTTGGATTCAAATCATACATTTATGATCTAACTCAAATCAGTTTTTCATTTTCTCACATATTATGATTGATGTTTGTTGCCCATAACGGAGAAACGTTGACGAATTTTATCAAGAATTTTGAGTTGAGTAATTTAACCTTTTATTTTATTCAAATTATCCAACACGTTTAATAGTACGGAGGTGTGTTTTCTCTATTAAGAAAATTTGATTTATTAGATAAATATTTTATGTTAATTAATTCATTATTATCATTATCAAAAAGTGAACAGAAGAAATAACATATTATTTGACTTAGGAAAAAGCTAACTTTTATTTGAAAAAGTGTTAATAAAAATAAATGTATATTTTAATATAATATTAGAACCAATAACCTCATGCTATAATATAAATAGGGGCATAGAGGGAGGAATACAACCACAACCTTTTCAACCTCTCTATTTTAGTAGTAAATTGTGTAGTGTAGGTGAGAGAATTATGGGTCGTCGCAAAATTGAAATTGTGAGAGTGGAAGACTCTGCTGCGAGGCAAGTCACATTCTCCAAGCGTCGAACAGGCTTATTCAAAAAAGCAAATGAGCTTGCCATCTTATGTGGGGTTGAAATTGCTGTTGTTGTGCTGTCACCAGGGAATAAGCTTTACTCGTTTGGAAATCCGAGTGTTAATAGTCTTGCGTCGAAGTTTCTTCAGAAAGAGTTCAATCCAAATCATGTGTTAGAAAATTCTTCTTCTAACATAGAGGATCTGAATCAACAACTTGATGATGTTGGAATCGAAATAGATGAGGCTGAAAAGGAAGCTAAGGTTCATGGTGAGATCCTAAATAAATACAAAGAGGTCCAATGCTCTCAACTCAAAGAATTGAAAGATTCTTTTATAGAGTTTAAGAAAATGGTGAAATCACGTATTTGTGATTTTGATATATCAGAATCTATGATGCTTCTTGCAAAGGAACCAGTATTTAGAATTAAAAACTAGGTCGCAAAAAAGAAAGGAAAAAATATTAATTTATAAAATGGTATCAAGCAAAGAATATGAGTAATGTATACAAAGTTTGTGCATTGAATTTCAAATAATTTCAATGAAATAAAAAAATTATTATTTCTTATGAGTAAAATTATAAATATTATGATGAATATTTCTCTTATTTTAATTTATATTTTATTTTACAGGTTATTTTATTTTATATTCACCAAATTTGTCAAGTATATGTATTATTTTTTATTTAAAATGTGTTTAAAATGATATTATATTGATTTCAATCTCTTTTTTTCTTATTCAATCTTAGTGTATGTTTGGTTCCCTTTTGGAAGACCCAAAATTGTAGAATTGATTCCGGATAAGTTTGAGGTATTTGGTTTATCAAAAGGAGAATTGATTTTGTTTTCAAAATTGATTCTACTTGAAGCTAGAATTTGTAACTTATGCCTCTAAAGCTGACTCTAAGTAATTTTTACACTGAAATTTATTGTTCAACTCACTTTTACATAAATCTATTCAAACATAAATTGATTCTGCTAAACTCATTTATGTTAAAATTAATTCTACCAAATTCTATTCTGCTAGAATCAATTTGTTTATGTTTTAATTGTTGTTATAAGATTATTTACATATAGTAATAAAATTAATACACTTTTTATTTTTTTATAGAATTATTTGTCATTATCATATAATATCTATGATTGAGTTAAATATGTTTTTTGTCCCTATAAATATCTCAAATTTGACTTTTAGTCCCTATAATTTTTTTTCATGTTTTAGTTCTTATAAAATTACTTTTGCATGACGTTTTAGTCCTTCTACATGGACTAAAATTACGTGCATAAATAATTTTGAAGGGACTAAAAGTCAAATTTAATAATTTTGTAGGCGCCAAAAACATATTTAACTCTTTATCATTTTAAATGGCTTATTTTTCTCTTTCAAATAAATCTTTAAAGATAATTTTTTATTGATGATAAATCCTTTAACAAAAGGAAACAAATATTTTATGTTACATTGAATTTTAAAAATATTAGATTATGAGAAGGGATATATTTACTCTAAGAGTAACGGTAGAAGACTTACTCCAAATCTTAACCATTGATTTTCATTAATCTAACAGTTTTAATTGATCATTTAATCGAATTATTTTTGGAAATATTTTTCTATACTCAATAGTTAAGATTTGGAGTAAGTCTTCAACACTTGCCATTAATTCTTTTCAATCTAATGGTAAAAAAAATTAAGGAATAATTTTCTCTGTTATCAATAATTTACATTTTTATCCTTATTATCTTATTTAAGTGATCAAATATGATATTCAAATGTGAAAAATCTATACATGTTTTTTCTGTTAGTGAAATTTTTAATATTGAGTGACTAAAAAGTTATAATTTACTACATAACATTAAAAAATTGAGTTCACTTAATTCGAATAAAATGTTCAAAAATAAATTAAACTATATGTTGATAACAATTTTGAAATCATAATGAATTATTTAACACATGAAATACATAAAATAATTTATTAAATATTAATGGTTTAAATCTTTTAATAAAATAAATTAAAAAATTAAAATGAAAGATTTAAAATTTGATATAAAAGAAAATATGATAGGATATATAAAAAAATTAGAAAAAAAACATAAATAAACATAAAAGAGTTATAAAAAAATCAAAAAAGTGAAATGATTATGATTTATATTAAGGTCAAAAATTTCAAAATAATTTGAAGGTGGAGAATAATTATAATAAGTTGACAGAAGCAATCGAGAAAAATCACATAGAAGAGAATAATAATACAAAAGAAAATGAATAATTTTGAAATATTAAAATAAAATTGAGGATATTATAGTAATTATAATAATTTTTAAAATATTAACGTTCAGATTCTCTCCCCTCCCCTCCCCTCCAAATCCCCCCGATTTGGAGGGAGGCAAAAAGTGTGTTTTGAAGGAGTTTTGCTCCCCTCCCCTTCCCTCCCCTCATAAAATTTGAACCAAACACATTTAATTAAAAATATTCCTTCCCCTCCCCTCCCCTCCCCTCCATCTATCCCGAACCAAACACACCCTAAAACCTTGAACCCTATCTTTTCTTGTTTATTATTCGGTCCAATTTCAATTACTTTGATCACAACTTTAAATTCAATGGTAGTTATTAAATTCTCACATTCTTATGTAACTTACTCATTCTCACTAGATATATTATATATATAGGACTAGGGCCAACCCTGTGGGTGCAATCAGACCCACGCACGGGGCCTCCAATATATAGGGGCCTCAAAATAATGTATGGGCTTAAAAAAATATTATACTATTTAATTATATATTAACTTATTCATAACAAAATCAAAAATTATACGGTAGCAGAGCGGCTTTGCTGTTTTTTGTTGGTAGTTGGATGTGGGTTCGATTCTCAAGTTCAATTATTTTAATTAAAATTTTTATTTCATATAAAAAGTTTAAAAGCAAAGGAGCAAACACCTTTAATTGTAAAAGTAATATAATTTTCCATATCATACCTTATATATATATATATATATATATATATATATATATATATATATATATATATATATATATATATATATATATATATATATATATGGAGCATATCAAGGGAGAGTATTTTATAATGAGAGATGAGAGGAAGAAATATCAACTATTGGATTTATCAAGAGAGAGAAATTAATAGCCACATTAAATTCTTAACATACCTTATATATATATATATATATATATATATATATATATATATATATATATATATATATATATATATATATATATATATATATATATATATATGGAGCATATCAAGGGAGAGTATTTTATAATGAGAGATGAGAGGAAGAAATATCAACTATTGGATTTATCAAGAGAGAGAAATTAATAGCCACATTAAATTCTTAACATTCTCTCTCTTGATGAATCCAATGATTGATATTTATCCCTCTCATCTCTCATTATAAAATACTCTCACTTGATATGCTCGATATATATATATATATATATATATATATATATATATATATATATATATATATATATATATATATATATATATATATATATATATATATATATATATATGGGAGCGTATCTGGTGATAACTGATATCTTATATGAGAAATGAGAACTATTAATATTAATCGTTAAATTTAATTAACGCTTGAGATTGTAATAAATAAAATTAATTGGAATATTTATTTCTAAATAAATATGACACTCGTACTTCAATTAATTTGTATTAATTTTTTTAATACTGCCATTTTAATAAGTATTTTTAATGAGATATTTAAAGACTTTTTATATGGTTAACTCATTTGTCATTAAATATTTATGATAAAACAGTATTTGTAATTTTACTTTTTTTTTAAAAGAGTCATGCTAACGAGTGTTTCAAGAGCATTCTTTAAGGTTTCCATATAAAAAAATTATTTTCTAAATAAATTAATCTCTTCAATTTTTAATGCTTTGAATATAAATTTTTTCAATGAAACATGCATTTTTCTCCTTAAAAGAAGTCAATTATTACTATTTTTAATGTGTTGTATACAAATATATTTAACAAAACATTCACTTTTTAAACTCTTAAGAGTGCCCCTAGAGCACTAGTTAGCATTTCCCTTTTTAAAAACTAGTGTGATACCCGTGCATTCGCACGGGTACCCGCCGTTTTCGCGCATTCGGGTTGAGGATAATAAAATGTATTAGTAAAAGACTAAATTTTAGTTAAAATGGATAAAATTATAAAATTACTAATATTAAAAAAATTGAATATTGAAAAATAAAGTCATTAAAAAAAGAAAGATAATTAATTAAAATATAATTAAACTGACACACATATATTATATAAATATTTCAAAGTACATATATTTAATTTTTTTTTTAACAAAATAAAGATAATAGCATAACAAATGATAGATGCTAGTAGGGACCCGTTTCCATATCTGCAGTTTAAAAAATTCACGTACTCAAGCCCATATTCGCGTAGGCACCAAGTTTGAGCTTGTTTCCGTGTCCTATAGATATCTAAAATATAAGTTAAATTTTTGTTAAATTTTGAAAAAAAATGTTACAAATATGATTTAAATATTAAATATTAAATTACATTTTCACTTATCATAAGTAAAATTTAATATCATTTATTTTATTTTAATATGTTATAACATTTATAATTTTAGATGATATATAATGATTTAAAATAGAAAAAATCATAGATATTGTAATAAATAGTTTAATTGTCAATAATAAAATATAGATGGTAAACTTCAATAATATCAATACCCAATAATGAAAATGAAATCGAATAGATACAAAACAAATTTACAACACGCCTTCTCCATCCAAAAAAAAAAAAGCAAAATCAAATAATATTACAACAATTACATTGAGGAGAATCCTCAAGAAGAAATTACCTTGAGGATAAGGCTTCCAATAAAATTTTTCTTGCTTCTCAAGTCTAAAGTGTCAAATGCATTTCCAGCAAAAAGTGATGATTACTATATGGATTTTTGTATGTTTCTAATTCCTCTTTCTGTCAAGTTAAGGTAATAACAAAAATAAATGTACCTCATATAATAATTTAAAAAATTATAAAAAAAATCATTTTATTTTATTGCTTTGATGCAATATCCAATTGAATCTTAAACGTGTAGAATCATATCAATCAAATCTCTTAAAAAGCATACCTTAGTTGTTAAAAAGCATAAGTGTTAAAAGCATTATGTGTTTATTTAGAGAGTTTGAACTATCACAAAGAATTGGATCAGTATTCAGACCCTGGGACTCTTCAGTTGAACACCTTACGCTCATCATAAGTGTTAAAAGAATAGCGGATGCCTTTTTCCACCAAAGGGAAAGACGAGTACCACATATGAAATAAAGAGAAATCAATTTGAGGCATAAAAGTGTCACACTCAATGCTCACTTCAATTTCTGTAATATGGATGGCTTCATATCCAGGTCCATGAAGCGCTTCTCTGTACATGAAAATCATCAGATACAACAAAGAAATAGCTTCATGTGATTATGAAGATCAAAATATAGATAATATATACCTAAATATCTCACTGTCCCCAATAAGAAATACTTTCTCAATTGAATGACAGTAAGGAGAAGCAGCCAACAGTTTCATTATGACGATACACTTCCACATATAAGAACATTCTCTGCAGTTGATATATCAAAATTACCTGAGCGAGTCAGAACAACATAAGTCGTCCATTGAGAGGCCTTCTCTCAGGAAGGAGAGCCTCCCATGATTTTCTACCCATTACAACAAGATTCTATAGTTTACCACGATCGTCCCTCGAAGCCTTCTATACAATTGATGGAACAGAACTGGCAATTAAACAACAAAAGAAAATTGAAGGCATGCCATCAAACCAAAGCAAAACCGAATCAACCTTGCACTCGACACAATGAGAAAACCAAATGCTCTGCACCTGCAACAATTAGACAGCAATGCAGAACCAAGAACAAACCCAGCAGCTACGCATGAATTCAAAACAAACCGAACCGAGCCTCTTACTAAACCGAACCTGTATAACTCAATAAAACCGGATTCAGCACAAAAGCCTTAACGGAGAAAGGGGATAACAAAAGCTGTAATAGAAAGGTAGATAAGGGAATATCAGGAGGGATGTAACAAAAAATATAAGAAGAAAAATTGGCATACCAATTACTTGAAACAATGGAGACATTACCTTGTAGATGGATCTGACATTTTTGAAAGCGGAATCAACGGAACCGTCAATGTAGCATTCTTTAAAGTAAGGTCTACCAGCATCATCTCAAAGTGTATCCAGTGCACCATAGAATCCACAACAGGAGAAGTAAGCTTTGTCGCCTGATATCCTAAATACCACAGCTTGCTATTCATGCATCCTCGTCATCGGTCTCGACGCTGTGTTATGCATACATTATACTTACATCACTAAATAAATTATAAATATAGCTTATACATAAATTATAGCTACTTATACTATAAGTGATTCATTCATTAAGCTATTTGTTCAAACAGGACGATAACCCACTTACAATTTATCGCTAAATCGGAATAACTAATCAGGGTTGGTTTGTCGTAATCCCCGTAGACTCTTCAGGATTAGTAAACTGTCATACCATCCTGAACTATACCAGCCATTTGTTGTAGAGTTTCAGTAAGTTGATCGCACAGAGTCTTAGTCGAGAAGAATTTCGATTCAAGTCCTTTCCATAGTTTCTCATCTTCCTTCTTCTTCACTTTGAGCTTCGCATTATTGTCAAAATATAATAGATATGGAGAAATATAATAGTGTTATAATTGAATAATTAACTTCAAAATCCGAAGAGAGAACCGAAATTGAACAGATCTGCAAGTGTGAAAACAAACCCTAACGCTAATTGAATGAAATTGATGAGGGAAAGATGAAGGTTACCCTTTCGTTGGCATGTTCGATGGAAGGGGGAGGTTCTATGTTCTTTTTGGCACCGAAGATCAGATCAGAACCGAAGAATTACCTACACATAACACACGAAATCATCAATTACATAAACTAATTAAAAGTGCAAAAAGGTGTCGCCGCCTGTTGCACTTTCCGATGATAATTATTGGCGGAGCTGGGAGAGAGAAAGGTTAGCATCTTCCGTTATTAGACTGGTAACAACAAATTTTGTATCACAGCAAACACCATTTGGAACTTGTGAAGAAGAGGAAGAATGGAGGAATAGGTGTTTCTTTGACCATAGCTGCCTGTGAAATTAAATTCTCAACTATAAGATTCCAATGGTTTTCAATTCTCATAAAACAAACACCCCATAGTATTACATAGAGAAAATACTGAACAATGTGAAACTTATTAACAAATGAGATTCAAACCTGAAATGGTAATGAGCATGCTGATACATGTCAAAAAGGCCTTTCATTCTTAATAATTCAAAAACAAACTTGATTATTTTTCATTAATTGAAAAAAACAAACATGACCTCTACAAATACAGTCACCACTGTGATGGAATGATCAAGTCCATAAAAATTGACAGTGCCTTCAACAGAAACATTCTGAATCAGTTTGTTAGTCAATGATGTAAAAATAATGACCCTCTTCAAAAAGTGGTATACCTCCATAGCCAATGTCTTCAATCATCTGTAAATATATTGAATATTAGCACTATCAACCTACCACACAATTCACATCAAAATAATCGGTAAACAAAAACAACCCTTTTGAAATTAACGAAAGATTAAGACCTTATAACGTTTAAATTTCAAACCTTTATCAAAGTGGTTGTTCTACTTGAAGAATTATCCACAGTCACTCTGCAAAAAAAACACAAACATGAAATTCAATTAAGTTCCAAACAACAACAATAGAAGATTCATAATTCATCATTAGGGTTTATGTGAAGGAATCATAATTTTTAAGGGGAATGATTCAAATCATATATATATATATATATATATATATATATATATATATATATATATATATATATATATATATATATAAAGGCCTCATACAGTTTCATAGAATAATCATGAGCCTAATCTTTACTACAAATCACAAATAAACTTTGGTTCATAGTAAAGAGAAAAAGAATAAGTTCACCGTTGAGTCGCATTTTTTCACTGCATCAAATCAACAATAACATCACAGTTATGGTTCAGTACCAGGGGATTCGCAGAATACATAACCAAAACCCTAAAATTCCATCATCATCATCCTCATCTATACAAATTTTCCAAAAACAATGAGAAGAAAGAAAAAGAACGCAGTTCATGGAAATACGAAAAACTAACGTTCATGAAACCCTATTTCATCATCATCTTCCTCATTTTTTACGCAAACCTTTCAGAAAATATTGAGATAAGAAGAGAGATTATAGAACTCAAAATACCAAAAACAAAGAAAGATATCACTGATTTGCTGTGACTTTCAGCGTCACGAACATCATCATCAATTTTCACGACCGTAACCCTCAGCAACAGCCATCAACGGTTCAGAATCAACATCACGATATTATCAGCAAACGTGTTCATCGTCACCACACCATCAACATCATATTCATCATCACGATCTCAGCAACAACTACTCAACGAACAACAAACCCTTCAACCAACAACCGGCGTCGATTCATCGCAGAAAGAGGTCGCACCACCGTTCACGATTTGAGACCAGAAAAAAGGGAGAGAATAGTGATTGTAATGAGTGAGGATCCGCCTTCTCAAATGCAATCTCACGGTTTGCAAATGGGAGGAAGGCATAATGGTTGGAATGAGAAAATTCCAATTTTGAAACCGCAAGTAGGAAACGATTGGAGAAAGAATTAAAGATTATGTTTTGTAACCGCAATGATTTGTGGAGAAATTGGAAGATAACGAAGGTTTTGTGTAATTGCCAAGGTTATGGACAAAGAACAGAATGAGGCGGTTGATGTGGAATTTTATGGAAAGACCATGCTGATGTGGCAGGCCATATGATGAGAAAAAGCTAGACTTTTCTTATATGATAGATTATTAACAATTTAAAATTTAAAAAAGGACATATTTAGATGTTATGTTTATTTTTATAAAGATTCAATTTTAAAAATATTTATTTTATAAAGATTCAATTTTAAAAATTAGAACAGGACCTCCAAATTGTTTGGGACGGCCCTGTAGAGGACGTATCATATGAGAATGACACATTTTTATATGAGAACATGATAATAAATATGAACCATTAGATTTTAAAATAAATGGTTGAGATTATGAGTAAATCTTTTTTTCTCTCTCCTCCGTTAATAAAATAAATGATGGATGAGAGGGAGAAAAAGATTTACTCATAATCTCTATCATTTATTTTAAAATCTAATGGTTCAGATTCATTCTTATGTTCTCGTATAAGAATATCATTCTCACTAGATATGCCATATATATATATATATATATATATATATATATATATATATATATATATATATTCTAACTATTTTTTAATATAAAAAAATATTTATATATACATTATTTGTTCCATTATTCAGTAAGTGTTGGAAATATTTATGGATAATTCTACTGTGGATATTAATATTGAGAACATATTGAATGACACTATGTCATAATATGATGAGTCTAGAGAGGGGAAATTTGGTGTCAGTCATGATGATGGTAACAAGGATGTCAACAACAATGTTAACGACATTCCTCAGATAGAAGCTATTGGGTCAAAAGATAATGATTATGAACAAATTGGTAATGAAGAAGTGGGTTCTGATGAAAGCGTTGAGGAAGGAGAGAAAGGTATTGAAGAGGTTGAAGATGATAATCTAATGAATGAAGACAAGCAATGATGACCTGATTAAATATGTAAAGGATGAAAATAAAAACATTGTTGATGTCTACAAGGAAGTTGAGATTACCACTAAAGTTGTTTTTATAGATGTCATTGACAATATGGAGGACATGTTGGAGACGAAGCCTCCAACCTAGAATGATCTTGAGCAAGATGTTTTAGAAATTTATGAAAATATTGAAGTTGATGAAGTATTGAATGAGGTCAATGATGATGTTGTTCCTACTATGAATGATAGTGAAACCACAACAAAATATGCAAAATGATCCAAGAAAATGGCTTAGAAAAGGGAACTTGTATTGAAATCCCTAATAAGAATGTGGATGTTCTAAAGAAGAAGAAGTTTAAAGGAAAGAAAAATGTTATTGAAAAGTCTTCCAGTAAGAAGTATGTTCTCAAAAGGAAGAAGGTTCCAGAGGTGGAGCTTGTTTAGGAAGATGTCTATAACAACTTAAATGACATGTTGTTTCCCTTAAATAAGAAAAGTAAGTAGGTTATGGGAAATATGAAGTTACCTGACAATGTTCGAATGTAAACATGAATCATTGTTGTTGGTGAGTTGTTGCATGAATTATATGCCACACATCATTTGTCATTGTTGTTGA
This sequence comes from Vicia villosa, assembly GCF_029867415.1. Taxonomy (NCBI): domain Eukaryota; kingdom Viridiplantae; phylum Streptophyta; class Magnoliopsida; order Fabales; family Fabaceae; genus Vicia; species Vicia villosa. Next base: position 165,301 of record NW_026705731.1, read on the forward strand.
AAGAGGCAAGTTGTAAGTCTAGAAGGGTGGATTGGTAACTTGTCCTGAACATAGAAGGGTGGGTTCGCAGATTTAGAAGGGTGGATATGGGGTTTATAAGGGTGGACCCGGTTCGTAAAAAGAACCAAATGTTAAATTATTATGTTTCCTGATTTCTCTCAATCTTCAATTTAGGAAACATTTTATTGTGTGCTGAATATTTCTCCTAGAAGATTCCGTTAATAGCATATTCTGTAACAACCTGATGACGTGTAAATTAGGTTAACTTGGTTAACCCTAATTTGGTTCTTGGAAAGCCCGAGGCCCAAGAGCTGCATATAAGAAGACTGCAATCCTAATTTGGAACGCAGAGAGATTTTTTAATTGTGAAGAACTGTAGTTATGTGTCTGTGTTTTTAGTCTCTTGTACTCCAAGCAATTGTCTTTTGATGATTGTATTGGAATAGGCTGTGTTTTGTAATTTGTCACTCTAAGCTTTTAAGCACGAGTGTGTGTCTCTTGATTGAAGCTTTTAAGTTGATCAAGGTGTTTTAAAGTGTGTCTTCTCTCTTATTTGATTAATGTCTAATTGTAATCACTGTTGTGATTGAGGGGGAGTGAGTGGAGATACTCAGGTCTAGGATAAGATTGGAATTGTATTAGGTAGGTCTTAAGTGAGGAGTTGTAAATGGGGGAGTTTAACTCTGAATTAATTCTGCTTATATTGGATTCACTCTCTGGCTTGGTAGCCCCCAGAGTAGGTATTGTTGTATACCGAACTGAGTGAACAATTTGCTGTGTTCTTTACTATTTTTATGCATTTCTGTTTTAAAGTTTTATTCTGTGTGATTGTGGATGTCATAACATTAAGTAAGCCATCACGTGTGAGTTACTAGAATTTTCAAATAGTAGTTAAAGGAATACTATTAATGAAGCATGTACCTTTGATCAACCTGTTATCACTAGGTGATGCGTCCGCAAGTGCACGGATATATCGAAGTAATATAAACGATTGTCGAACCACAGAGACCAATGTCAACCTACTGTAATCTATTGTTGCTTTGTAAAGCTAAGGCTAATGAATGTTTGATTAAGGGGAACCTAAGAACTAAAACTGAAATAAAACTAAGATTAAGATAAATATAGGAGAAGAGAGACCGGAACGTGATTCCGCATACTTTGGGAACTCTGTAACTCATTGGCTTATAAAAATGTTAAAATCATATTTAGTAGAAAATATTAGCTTAAAGGCTAAATCTCACACTCTCGTGGTTTTGAATAAAGTCACGCTCCTTAACCGTAGGATTCTGCTCTCGCTCGCCCACTTAAATCAAAGAACGCGTTTTGAAAACTAAACAAGTCCTAATTAATCCTAAAGCGCTCTCGCTGTGTTTAAGATTAATGCCTAGTTTTTACTATCTTGTTCGACCACCACGCTCTCGCAGTGCCGGTTCGAACCTTAATAGATCTCTCACTCTCGTGACAAAATCGTGGTAGGTAACCTTTCACTCTCGTGACAAGGTTACCTAAATTAATATTAAAAACATAAACCAAAATATAAATTAATAATAATAACTAAGCCAACACAATAATTACCGAGTCCCGTCAGAGACAACGGTCCTCACACACCGGACTCAAAACAATTTAGCCGGACATGGAATTAAGTGTAAACAAATTAAACAGGCGGATGGAAATTAAGAAGAACATGACAATTAAATTAACGAAGATAAATAAGAATAAATAAGAAAGCATAAAATAATACCTGTAAATGATGAAATAAAAGGTACTGGAATTAACTTATGAAATTATCTTCACGTAATGAAAGGAAACAAAAACTAAATTTAATGGTGTGGTAGTTCCTCGATATGAGAAACTACCACTTTTACATGGTAGAGAATCTGCCTAAAAATTAAACAAAGAAAAGTTCTGCCGAAAAGAAGAGATATATCCCTACTGATGGAATGCTCCGTATTTATATTGATTCTTCCGCCTCTGGGTTGAGAAAATAATGGAGGAAATTTAGGTGGATCCGTCTCAGGCTTGGTTCTGGAGAGAAATGAGGAAGGCTGGAAAATAGGAGGAAGTTAGGACGTGACGAGCGCGTCTGAGTGTGTGACTAACGTCACACACTAAAACAGCAAAGGGTGCCGACCGGCAGGAGGGGGAGCATGCCGATCGGCAGGAGGGGGAGCATGTCGACCGGCAGGGGCAGGAGTGTGCCGACCGACAGGGGCTGCAGAGTGCCTCTCGTCGCGGGCCAATTAGGCCTTTGGGCTTTGTACATATGCTTCTTTATTCACCCCCTTATTTTCTTCTATACTTCCTATCTTTTTTACTTCATTTCTTCTCATTTTTACCCCTTTTCTCAAGCGAGCCTTGTAAACATTAAATTCCTGAAACATATTAAAATACCAGCATAATACCAACATAAAGCAACTTAATTAAAATAAAATAGGGAAATAGTCTATGTAAATCAAGCCAAATATGTGATACATTTTCGTGTTATCAACACCCCCACACTTAAACATTGCTTGTCCTCAAGCAATTAACCAACACGGTAAAAGAAAATTATTAAGCATGGTCTTTATTTTAAAAACAAAGGAACGACACGACTCCTAATCATATGTGGATGCTAGGCTAATGTTAGATCGATAGGTACTAGATGTTCAAAACCAAGGACACCGAATCGACACAATGTTCAAAAACTCCCTCCTTATACAAACCAATTCAAATCACGCCATTATAACTCAACCTATATCTCTCGTTTTTCTTTCACTCTTTTCATTCAAGCGCAATCGCATTAAGCCTGTTATCCGTACACGCACATAGTAGGGAAATCGGTTAGCGACTATGATCCTTTTCTTTTCTTTAGCACGGGGTTCTGGTTTTTAAGTGGTGCAGCACCATTTTTCCCAACTGTGGTTGTGGGAGATCGAACCGTAACCCGCCCTACCAAGTCCAGTACCAGTCACCCCTGGGCCAACCAACAGTGAGTGCTTATTATTAAATCCTTATAGGTTTAACAACCGTTGGGCTAAATGACCGGGTGAGGGTCACGTAACTTAGAAGGTTGTTTTTCAATTAAATCATTTATTTATTAAAAACATGATCATTCACTTATATTCATCGACTCCCTACGTAGTTTGTGCTTAAGATGGTGCCGACTGCTAATATAAACTACTTAAGAACTACTTTGAAAACTTGAGCATAAGGTCTCGGCATAATGGGTACTCAAATTGATATTACATGATTAGAGGGTTTAGGGTGTCAGGACGGTATCGATGTTGTTCAAACATCCTCAAATCTTTATAACAAAGCCTAAAGTGTGACAACCTCTATACTTTCAGAGTGTGTATGCCATGCGTCAAAAAGAAAAAAATTGTTGGTGGTTAAATTTTTTAAAATTTCGGGGAGATTCAATAGCAACTGAAAATCACATATAAAGACTCGACAACATAACTAGAAAACAATAAAGTGATAAATGAAAGTGGTAAAGTTCTTCCCCCACACTTAAACCAAACATTGTCCTTAATATTTTGATAAAAGGTGGAAAAGGAAAAACAAAACCTGTGTGAATGCTAGATCCTCTGCGTGCCAAATCCTCTCTGATTTTTCTTTTGTTGTTAATATCGGTGACACCAGCAGCAGCGACATTCGCAGGAATGTCCGTGGGCACCTTGCTCATTTCCAAGATTGTCATCTAGAGATTCTTCGCCTAGAGGTAGCAAAGATGTGACAAACGATCCAACTCTTTATTTTCTGCAAATTCACACATTAAAAGAAAAACATTAAAAGAAAAACATTAAATTAAAAACTCGTGGGTTGCCTCCCACGCAGCGCTTTGTTTAATGTCGATAGCTCGATGGCTCAAGAGTGAAAGCACTCATGGTGGTTCTCTCGAGAATGACTCCTCGGTTGAACTTTTAGTAATTGTCGTTTTCCATGGCCACTTATCGCGCCATCTCACATACCCCCCACCTTTTCTTGTCTTTCTTCTGTGGGGTGGTTCATTCTTTTGATCTTGTGGTGGTGTTTTTGGATCTATCCTAAGTATCAGCTTTTCAAGTTTGAGCTTAGTGATTTCAGCCATCACCTCAAATCCTAACCTTCCCCTCTTAACAGTAATGACATCCCTAGTTTCATGGTCCTCGAACTTTCTCTTTTTATGCAAGACTTCAAACAAGGATGCATTGGTGTGGGTATTTTCCAATACCTTCACATAGTTTATCGTAGCTTCCATAAAACTTTGCAGAAAAGGAATCGGTGGGGTATAGGGAGGAGGAACAACGATAGGTGCTTCCTTCTCTACTTCTTTTACAACCTCCCTTTCAGTTGGTGTTGGTGGATTTTTCTCAATCTCCACTCTTTTCTCACTAGAACTCTCCTTAACCACACCATCACTCTCCTCAATCTCGTAATTACTTTCCTCATAATCACTCTCCTCAGGAATTTCAATTTGTTTTTCACTAATGGTTGTTTCAACATCCACATGCTCCTCAGGGAAGGGTCCTAGAGGGTTTTGTTCAAGTTGGGAGATTTGAGTCTCTAATGCCATGTTGTGAGTCGCAAGGGACTCAACCATAGTGGTCAGTTGCCTAAGGGTTTCGTTGTTTTGAAGACTTTGTTTGATAAACTCTTGGTTTTGGACAGTTTTTGTCTCTACAAAGTGCTTCATCATCGATTCTAACCTAGAGCGAGTTAGCGCCTCATCGAAATCCTCCATTGATGCTTCGAAGTTGAAATTATAGGATTCTTGTGGTTCTTCGAAATGGGTTAGCATCGCATTTTGTGTTTCCACAAAGCACTCTGTCATCGCAGATTCTAGCTGATCGGAAAAATAGCAAGTGTACTATTTTGCCTCTGTAGTAATAAATGGAAAATTCCCCGAATATCGATCTCAAGGACTGCGTGATATTATAGAGTTAGTAGGAATTCAATTAAACAAAAAGCCTTGGGGGTTTTGGTTTTTATGATTACGAATTAAATTGCAAATAAACTTAAAAGGGTTGATTTAGCCAAATATGAGTAACATGCCAGGGTAGGTGTGTGCATTAACATGTAGCAATTCTGAACCCTTGTTTCATTAACAAAATTCAACTTATCAATTACCGGTTCTTAAGGGTATTTGCTCCTAAGTCCTTAGTGGGCAAACCTTTGAACATTTGCGGCTATTGCTTCAATGATTTTGATGATGCCTGAGGCTGTTGTGAAATTTGTCGAGCCTCCAGCTGCTAGCTGCTGTATCAATTAACTGTTTCGTTTTCATTCTGAGCCCATTGACAAATACTTGTGTCATACCCCAAAATTTGCCCACACTTTTTGAAAATTCGAAACTATTTCAAAAAATTGGATTTTATAAAATCTCGGGTTCATTTGCATTGATATCCTGAATTTTATAAATATTCGATTTAAAGTCTATTTTTAAATATAGTAGTTTACTCTTAAATTATTTATATTTTAATAAATAGCAAAATGCTGGTCGATGCTTCATACACTTTCAATTGGCTTTTTTATTTCAAATAAATAATATAGCACAATTGATAAGGAAGTAAAGTTTGCAAGTGCAAGGTCCCGGGTTTAAATCCCACTTCTGGCAGTTTTACCTTTCATTTTGTTTCTAACCTTAATTTTAATTTTATTTCCACTTATTACTAAAAATGACAAAAAAATAAGTTTTTTTTATATTTAAATATTATTTTCGTATTTCTTTAATTATTATTTTTAAAATACTATTTTTTCACTTTTTTCCATTTTATTCATAAAAAATATCAAGAAAAATCATAAAAATAAAAAAGGTTTAAAAAGATTTGTTTTCTTTGTTAAAAGTTGCATTTTAGGATAGTTTTCTACTTTTAGAAAAATCTTCATGATTAATTAAATATATCAACATTTAAAATCAAATCAAATTTGATTATATTAATTAATAGGTTGATTATTTCCTTTTCATCTTAACCTAATTTTGTACTATAAAAATGCATTTTATTTTTCATTGTAAAAAACGAACTCGGCTAACACTTTTTTCACCTCACAGCCACGTACAAAATTCCACACTACCACTCATCACATTCTCGAAGTTATTCCAATATCACTAGGCCAATCTTCACATCCCTTCCCACACAAGGTTCTTACAGTAAAACAACCAAAACCATAACCTTCTCACAGTTTCGCCCAATAATCCTTCAACCAAAACTATGATCCATCACCATAACCATAAAAATCCTTATTCACAAAACTCTCATTCATGTTTCTCTTCGATCACTGTATACACCATTCAAAACCTTTAACTTCCTCTCACCTTCACATTATCATAATCTCATAATCTCATACAGCATAACACAAACCTTTTCAAAATGTATTTCAATTCAATTTCAACACAACACCCATATCCAAACTATCAACAACAAAATATTGAATAAATAACAGAAAGAAGAATTAAAGGGCAAATCACGTGTTTTCCATTACTGTTATTGTTTTCTCATGCTTTTACAGGTTATCAAGAAAAAAACGCAGCAAAGGTGGAAGAAGATCAGTCGAAGAACAGAGGAAGATTGGGAATCGACGACGACAACAACAGAGTCCAGCCACGACGTCGACACGTCGGCACTACCCTAACGTCGGATCTCCCTCGGATCTTCAATCACCTCCGTTTCATCATCTTCACCGTAACAGCCCGATGGATTCACACAGGGCAGCACCACCATCCGATTCCGGCATCACTGCGAGCGGCTCCGACGACACCCTTCAGATCCTCCGACGGAAACAACTCACCGCCGCCATTGGGAGCTTTAAGGTACAGACAGGGCCGGTCCTGACTTTTTAGAGGCCTTGGGCAAATAAAAAAATGGACCCCTAACAACAAAATAAAGTTTTAATCGTCTCCAAAATGAAGAAAAATCTCGAAGACAATATCAAAAATATTTAATTATAACATATAAATAGTCTTTAAAATTTATACTAAAATAAATAAATATAATTGAAATACATTAACATAATTTACACCGTAAATTAATCACAGCCGTTAATTTGTTAAAAATATTTGACTTTTATTTTAATTTCTTTTAAAGTAATATAATTGAGTGAGTTTGATATATTGATAGTGTAAAAAAAATTACATGTATAGCAATTAAATTAACAAAAAATTAAAATAAAATTACAAGAATTATATAAATAACCATCGAGAATAAAATTTTATTTCAAGTCTCATTATAAACTTTAATTGATTATATACATTATTTTATATTTAAAATTTAATAAATATTAGTTATCATAAAAACTAAAATTATATTGAAACCTATGGAAATTCAATTAGTAGGCACTAAAGTATAATTAATTAAATTTAACTAAGGTATAATTTTTTTTTTCAAAAAAACTAAGGTATAATTTTTTTTATCACAACTAAGGTATAATTAAATTAGTTTATTTTAAATAAAAAAAAAACAAAAATTGAGATGTTCTTGTAAAAAATTAAAAACTAAATTTGTTAGGCCAACCGAATTTTTTTTCTTTAAGAAAGATTGAAGTGATGTTGTAAAAAATTAGTAACTACATTTGTAAAGAATTAACTAAGTTAATAGACCAAATTTAACCAAGTATAATTAATTAAGTTTGTTTTTTTTTTAAGAATTATTAAAGTGTTCTTGTAAAAAATTGATAACTAAGATTTGTGTAGCCACCCAAGATCGAACCACTAACACTATTGTCCTATAGGTATTGTTTAACCGCTGGAACACAAGTAAACAATTGTTAATTAGTTTCGCTAAAAGCAATATATTTTATTATATCATTGTTATAAATTGCCAACTACACCTCCCAAAATTGAGGCCTCTATTTTTTTGAGGCCCTGGGCTGTGGGCCTGCTTGCCCTGGCCCAGGGCCGGCCCTGGGTACAGATCTATCTTCTATTCTTCATGTTTCGTTTGTTTGATAATTGATGTAGAATTGTTGTTCTTGATTGTCATATATATATATATATATATATATATATATATATATATATATATATATATATATATATATATATATATATATATATATATATATATATATATATATATATATATATATATATATATATATATATATATATATATATATATATATATGAATTAAGAGAAAAATAAATGTCTTAAATGATAATTGTCATATAAATATTAATTTAATTTTTCAGGTTGTAGTTGTCATGATATACATAGAATTTACGTTGAAGAATGTATGAGAATAATTGTATCAATAATTGACTTTTTTCATTCATAAAATGCCCGCGTGTCCTCCACGTCTCACCTATGTGGTTTTGCAGGGCAGGATAACGTTTTATGACCCATGTATCCATTTATAAAATATTTGAAATTTATTTCTATTTATATAAAAAAAATTGTATCAACAATTGACTTTTTTCCGTTTATAAAAATATTTGAAATTTATTTTCATTTATATAAAAAAAATTGTATCAACAATTGACTTTTTTCCGTTTATAAAAATATTTGTAACTTACTCTCATTTATAAAAATAATCCTATCAATCGTTTACTTTTTCATGTATATAAAAATATTTTTACTTTTTCATGTATATAAAAATATTTGTAACTTAGTCCCGTTTTTAAAAATAATTGTATTAAGGTAGACTTTCCCCGTTTATAAAAATATTTGTAACTTATTCTCATTTATAAAAATAAGTGTATCAACAGTTGAATTTTTCCCGTTTATAAAAATATTCGTAACTTATTTCTGTTTATAAAAATAATTGTATCAACCATTGACTTTTCTCGTCTATAAAAATATCTATAACATATTACCGTTTATAAAAATAATTGTATCAACAATAAACTTTTTCCTGTTTATAAAAATATTTGTAACTTATTCCGATATAATTATTCTCTTTTATATAATTGAATTAATTAATTAATATTTTAAATGTATCCCTTAAATTAAACATGAGGATTATTGATTAATTAATAATGAAAACTATAGCAAAATTTATAAATTATATATACATATAAGTATTTTTTATGAAATAACAATTAAAAAGAGTTTAATAAATATTTATTGATACCGAAAGATAGTTTTAAACAATTGTGAAATTATCAATCTATCTTTTTAAAATAATTTTGTAATTTCGCATAATCCAATTAATTATTAGTTGTCAACGTAAATTATTTTTATTTTTCTTAAAAGTAAAAGAAAAAAATAATTATTTTGTATTTAGCTTTTTAATTTGATTTTCCATTAAAGAAATCTAATATTCACGTTTTCAATTAACCCACTTTTAAATTAACTCTCATTATCATAAAAATAATTTAACCTACAATCATGTTTCCAAAAAGTTATTTTTAATTGATTTATAATAAATAATAAAAATTAAATTTTTAATATTTTTTATTACAAAAAATCTAATATCCTAACAGATTTGATTTGCTGTTGAAAAATAATATTTTATCAATAATTGACTTTAATATAATTCACTTATCTCTACTATTTTAGTATAATTTGATTTAAAAATTAAATTAATATTTTTTATTTGTTAATAGAAAGAATAAAACATTTGGAGTTTCTAACCTTAGATAAATCAATCTCGATTTTGTGTGAAATGGAAGTGATTCATAGAATCGAAATATATAAACTCTCCATTCATTTATGAATTTTGTGTGAGAATCTTTAATATATTAAAACCCAATACTTAGTACCTCTATTAATGCCTAATTTTTTTCACATCCCCTAAGAAGAGATATTCTTACATTTTGCTTATTTATCTCAATCACTTATTTGAATTTATTTGTACTATTAATTAGTCTGTCATTAATAATTATTATTATAGAATTAATTTTTAATTAATAAATTTTTAACGCAAAATCACATTTAGGTACTAAAAAAAGATGATTAAATTGTTTTAATTATGATAATTAAGTAAAATTGATAGTATACTTACATTATTATATTAAAAGTAGATTGCATTAAATATATTTATTTAAAAATGGTTAATATATTTAATAGATTTATTTTATTTATTAATCTTTAAATAGTATCATAGTATCATATTATCATTTTGATTAATCTTTTTCACAATAAGACTTGTGAAAATAAGAAAAAAATGAAATCTGTTAACAATATTTTCAAAACTGTAATAATAATTATTTTCGATTAGAAACTTTAATGATTAAAATTATCATTTGAAAAATTATTCATATTGTTTAATTTTATTCCTCTATTTTCTATTTTATAGAAGATATAAAGACAATGAAAACTGAAGAAAAAAATATAATATAGGACTAAAAATAAAAATAAAATAAATGAAAGTAATTATGAAAATAGTTAAGATAAAAATTACAATTAAGGTGTGGAAAATAGTTTAATTAGTATTAATTAGTATAAGAATATAATTATGGTGATAATTGATTCCTTATTAGTTTAATATAGCTATCAATTGTTTTTATTATGAAAATACAATTAATTAGTTTGATTGCTATAAGAAATAATTTCATAATTATTATTAGACATCTCATATGTTTCTTTACGGCGTGTGTATCTTTAGTAGAATACATATAAAAGAAGATTAATAATGTAGACAAATAAGTGATCAAATATATTTATTGGTTAGAAATCAAATGATTATATTAATTGGTATTCAATAACACTCATGTGAAATAAATTTTAATATTAAATATGTTTTACATTTTATTCCTATACATTTTGTTCTAAGTCAAAAACAAATTTGAAAAACTAAAATAAAATTGAATTAATTAATTAATATTTTAAATGTATCCCGTAAAATTAAATGACAGTGTTATAATATATTGAATAAGATTTATAATTGATATATTAAATTATTGTTTTAAATATAAAGAAGAAGAATAAATTTGTGTGTTTCATAAGAAATTTTTTTGTCACTCGTTTTTTTTTTGTATTAACAAATATTTGTATCATATTTTAGTATAAATGCTAACATTTTAATAAAAAAATACTAATATTTTAATATAAAAATGCTATCATTTTTTCAAGTCAATTTTATTTTTCGTTGTATCATGTCATAATATCATATATTATTTTTATCAAATATATGATATTTTTGTTTTAAAAAATTATTTAAAAAATTACATATAATTGATTGAATTAATTTTATAGAAAAAAAAGGGTCAATACCAACTTTCTATTTGTACGAAATATTTGATATTTTTATGAATATTAAAGGAATAAATTAAAATTAAAATTAATATCAACTATTTTTTCATGGATATTAAAATTAATGTCAACCTTATAATAGTGCATGTTTAGGTAATGAAGGCATTGAAAATATGAGAATATGTTTGTATGCATTTAATTTTTAATTCTATATAAAATCTTTTTTGTACGTTTATTTTTAATTATTTCATACTTTTCTGATTCCTCCATTTGAGTTTGAATTATGTCAAGATATTATTTATTTTATTTGTATTGTATGGAAGGTAGAGAGTTATATTTATTGATATTATGTTTGAATTCTACTTTTTTTTTTATGATTAATTAAGCATAATGATTGCTTTTAGATATTAAAAAACTTTGTACCTATAAAATGAATTATTATCACCTAAATTCAATTATTATCACCTACAGCTAATACCTACCTCTATTGGGTCATTTAATTTTTCAGCATGTGGATGAATGTATATAAAATCAATCTATTCTTTTGTTTAACACATTTAATTTAATCAGTATAACTTCAAATAAAAAATATTAAAAGACAACATTGATTATGACAAAAAATAAATAAAATAATTAAATGATTATATTAGACAATAAAACTTGAATTGTTCCATATATTATCAAAGGTTTAATATTAAGAATTGCATTTGGTGTGAGTCGTGAGTGATTAGAATAAAAGTTAATAATGATGGTAATTAATTGAGTCTTGATGTATAATATACTCCCTCCGGTCTCGAATATAAGCAACAACAAAAAATTCTATAGTCTTAAATATAAGCAAAAAAATCAATATTTATTACATTCAATGTCACTATTCCAAACATACCCCTACAATTTTTTATATTTTAAATGTTTGCAACAATTTCCAAAGCAAAAAATAGGGTTAGAATTAAAAAGAGAGTAAGAATTAAATGCATTGAGACATTCTCCTTAAAGGGTGAGCTTTTTTGCAAATTTGCTTATATTTGAGACCGGATGGAGTATGTGAGAAATCATATAGGGCATGAATTGATTTATTACAGCAATCAATTAATAGATTTATTATAAATGCTCTCATTTTTTGTGAGTATCATAGGTTATTATAATAGTAAATGTCATAGTTAAAAATAAATATATTTTCTTTCCTTAAATAAATATTATAATTACAATTATTAAAAGTTTAGATTTTAATTTGCATATATATAGTATTAAGTTTTTATGTCAAATTACAAATATTGTTTTATAATTTATTAGTTATTATTATTATTATCGATGATGATCGATTTGATTATATCATGGTCTCAAATTTTTGTTGTTTTGTAATTAAGAGAGTTGTGTTGAAAACATATTAACTTAAATATATTTAGCCTTCCTATCACAATATAGTCATAATAAATAAAATAAAGATAATAATAATTTGAAGGGTTGTGAATGTTTCCAAGAGAATTATTGCAAAATGGCGTTGAAATTGGTTTATGCACATGAAACGTGATGGAGAGCCGCCAAAAATGCATTGGAAGTGGAATAGTTCAACATAATTTTTTTTTACTAATAATTTTTTCACGTGAATAACAATGAGTGTATCAATTGTAATTGGCCTCATTAAATGTGATATTTCAAACTTCCCAATTATCAATAGTTATTATTTTATTATTTTGATTATTTTAATTTAATTATTTAAAACTATTAATGACTATCATAACTCAAAATCTAGTTAATCTATTGATTTGATCTTTATTAAAATGTAATAAGATGACATTCGTTTTCTTATATTGATGGTAGAAGTATAAATCTCTCCCGTCCAATATTTTATAATTATTTTATATTTTTATTTTTATTAGGTTATAAATCTGTTATACATATTTTATATTTAAATTTCTATTAGAATTTTGAATCTGTATAGATTGTTATTGCTGCAAATTTCAAATCCCGCTCTATACATTTTTTATTGTCGTCAGAATCAATTATAATTTATTGCTATCTTAACTCAATTTTCCGTTAGAAAATAATGAAACAGAAACTTAACTTTTCGTTATTATATTTTAAATAACTTTAGTAATTTAAGTCAATCTTAACTCAATTTTAAAATAATGAAATAAAAATTAAACTTTTTGTTACTATATTTTAAACAATTTTAGTGACACCGTTTCATAGAAATACACCTTTGTCAACATGAAAAGAATGCTATCAGAGAATCACATACACATGGCAACGCAGTTGATATATTTTGTCAATAACATTTATAATTTAAAGAAACTAATTCAACAATCACTCAAAAAGTTTTTATCCTTCATATACATGAAACTAAATTGGAGCAGCTCCTCCGGTAATTTTTAGAGAAAAGTTCAGAGGTGACCATCAATTTTACCTCATGAAATTGAATGTATATGTATTCTAAGACATTGGCAGGTAGAAAAATAAAGTCATATATCCATACTAATGTATTCTAAGAGATTAACATCTTGCTTTTGATGCAACAAATGCAGTCAATATTTTATCAAAGATTAAAATAAATCAACATTAAATTTAAAATTTAGGAAGTGACACAATAGAGACCAAATCATAAATCTCTTATAAAACTTTGGTGAATTAATAAGCTGGAGAAAAACCTAATTAGTTTTTGCTCTTACATCACCACTTCCAGTTTCAATCTTTGAAACGGTATTGAAGCCACAATTTTGACAACATCCAGACCAACGCTTCCTCTGTACAGATCGGGAAAAAAAGACAACGAATCAGCCATCACCATCCAATTAAAGCATATGAAAAAATACCTAAAAGTTAAGAAACAGTTTACATTAGGTTAATAAACAAAAATCCTCTAAAACCTAAATGGTTCAGTCGTATGCATAAATGATGGGTGGTGATTAAAGGGGAATTTTGTTATGCAACCATGCTGCGAATTTAAGAAGACCAAGATCCATTGGTATGAATTGCAGATAGAAAGGAAAACATGGAAAAAAAATCGAGGGAAAACAGTGAAGACGAACAACATTACTGTAATGAAGGAATGGTTGAAAAAAATCTGGAAGTGGGACGAAATCAGATGCCATAATATATAGGTTAATGAGAGTATAATTTGAAGAGTTTTGTAGAATTCTAAGAGGGGGATGAATGGAAATAGTTTTGTACAGTTCCAAGGAGGTTTGTGATAAAGCATGCTGCAAATTGATATTTTCCAAACGGTAGTAATGATGGTAGATTAAGGAGAGAAAATTGAAGGGTTTCTCAGAAATCTAAGAGGAGAAGCATGGAGGTTGTTTTGTTGTATTCCAAGAAATTTTGCACAATTCCAAGGAAGTTTTACACGTTAGTAATGATGGAAAAATATAAAAGGGTTACTGAAAGGTTACCCAATAATTAAGGAATATAATTTATTAATTAAAATAATAAAGGAGATGTAATTACCGTTATGTCTCCGATTATCACCCTCAAATTGGTGATTAGAGGGATAATGATAGGATTTCATATGTATCCTACTGTATCCTACTTTATTATTATATTAAAAGTAGATTTATGGGAGAGAGATAATTTATGGTTTAATTCAATGGGTTTTGTTGGTTTTGGTCAAGAGAGAAAGAATATGTGGTGTTGTGTTCTAACGTGGTATTTCATTATTTATTTATTTATTTATTTTTTGATGGCTTGAAAACACCACTTATTATTTTTAATTATCATTTGTTGTTCTAAATAGTAAAAGGGGTTTTGCTGCATTTTTTTTTTGTCTCTATATATTTTAGTTGTTACGTTTATAAGTATATTATATGTTGGGCTGCTGGTAAATTAATTTTGGGTATTATAATGGTTATTTGTTTTTATGTCACATTAGACAGCAAGAAAATCAAAGAATGCTGCTAATTCATTTCTTTTTTACTAGATGCATCTTAACAAGTTTTTTCTAAAAAAAACTCTAAATATGATCATTTTGTTTCAAATAAAAAGATCTTTTCATGCATTAGTTTTTTAGATTAGTTAGTATAATTTTATTAGGTTTTTTATTAACTTAATTAAGCTTGATTAATTAGTTTAAATTTTCACTAAATAAAATAAATACAAAAAAAAATGATTTTAGAATTATTTTCGTATTAAAAAAAATAAAAAATGATAATTAATTTGTTTTGTTTTGAATATTGAAAAATACAAAAATATGTAGTTTAATTTCTTTTTAGATTTAACATGCTTATTTTTATATTTTCTTTTGTTAATATTTGTTTAGTATTTTTCGCCATTTATTCATGCACCATTCTATACATATCCGTACTAACATTTTCTCGTTTTTGTGAGGTATCACCACTGTGAGGCATTGGGCTATTTGACTGATGATTATGATTTTTTTATTTTTGTATATATTATTGCTTTTCGCACCTTTTTACTTTCCGCATCCCCTATTTTTGGTTATGTATCCCTAATCCCCGAAGCCATGTAATAGCGTAGGATTTATTTTCTGCCTTTACTTTCCGCACTCCTATATCTGTTTAGATGTATGCTTAGGATTGTATGGCAAGACTAATAATCAAACGCTAGCTAACCTAACTCAAGATAAATAAATAGCTGAATCTAACACACGTGACTGTTCACACACTCACCTCTAGGGTTTCCCCTCTTCTGTTGCCTTCGAATAATGGTCAAGTCCCTCAAACGTAGGGATGTCTTAGCAAGGTTGCCTCCGATTAATGTCATCATAGTCCCTTCGAGTTGCCTGCGATAAAACGATGACCGTCCCTTCGAATGCTAAGACGTCTTTACATGTTGCCTTCTATGACCCTCTGATGACCCTTCGATGGCCCGCGCGTCCAATATAAACAAGGATTTCCTACTTCTATATAGTATGGATAATCCTAAGAATTTTAAAAGGTATAGAAAAAGACCAACTATTTAGGGTAGTGCTCTTAATATGCCTAGCTCAATAAAAAAAACTTTTTAAAACTCTTTCAAAAAACTAAGGCTACGCATTTACGCTAAAGTCCTTATGCCCCTTTTCAACTCAAAACAAACAAACATGAGCTAAGCAAATTAAGAGCTCGTAGATAACTACGGATGAAAAGGGTGCTTACACCTTCCTTTTTCATAACTTACCCCCCGAGCCCGTTTTCTTTTTAAAAAAGGGTCTTTTTCTGTACTTTTTACCTTTCCTAAAATTGGACAAAATAAAAGTCGGTGGCGACTCATGCTCACCGCAACATTGTTGCTTACAAAAATAAAAGTCAGTTCACCGAGTTACAACTTGCATCTGTTCGGTCTTGTCCATATTGTGAGTGGGACATGCTACTAGAATTCTTTTGAATCTTTTGTATGCATCTCCTAAGGGCTCACCCTCTTTCTGCTTGAAGTTCAAGATGTCATACCTCTTCCTTGTAAATACAGATGCAGGAAAATACTCATTTAAGAAAGCTTTTTCCATCTATTCCCATGATGTAATGCTGCCCGCTGGAAGGGAATAAAATCACTCTTCTGCTTCTTCTGCCAAGGTGAATGGGAACATTCTCAGCTTCTTGGCCTCTTCTGTATGACCTTCGATTTTTAAAGTTGTACTCATGGTCAGAAACCTCTGTAGGTGCTTGTTTGCATCTTCATTAACCTTTCCGGTGAAAGGCTTTCTTTCGAGCTGAGTGATGGTGCTTGGATGCAATTGAAAATTAGGAACATTCACCGGTTGGTTGACAATAGTTAGTCTTCCTCCCGGTGTGTTTTGAGCTCCATAGTCTTCGAGAAGTCTCTCTGGTGGTGGTACCTCGCCCATGATCTCTTCTTCATGTTCGGTGTCTGAACCAGAATGAACTGTAATCACTTCTTCCTCGGATTCCAGTTTAGTTTGACGAGTCTGTCTGTGCCTTGCGTGCAAAGTCCTTTCAATTTCTGCGTCAAAAAGAAATTCTGCTGAGGCCTTACCTCGCATAAACAGATTAGACAATTATTAGAATGAGGAACAAAAATAAAATAAATTTTTTTTTTCAGAAAGTAAAATTTTAGTCGCAGAGCAACAACATTCTAATTGAAATAAATCTAAAAACTCTATAATTTTCGGCAGTCCCCGGCAACGGCGCCAAAAACTTGATCAGAAAAATAGCAAGTGTACTATTTTGCCTCTGTAGTAATAAAGGGAAAATTCCCCGAATATCGATCTCAAGGATTGCGTGATATTATAAAGTTAGTAGGAATTCAATTAAACAAAAAGCCTTGGGGATTTTGGTTTTTATGATTACGAATTAAATTGCAAATAAACTTAAAAGGGTTGATTTAGCCAAATATGAGTAACATGACAGGGTAGGTGTGTGCATTAACATGTAGCAATTCTGAACCCTTGTTTCATTAACAAAATTCAATTTATCAATTACCGGTTCTTAAGGGTATTTGCTCCTAAGTCCTTAGTGGGCAAACCTTTGAACATTGAAATCCTAATCCCAAAGTCCTTCGAAATTAGTGATCAAATCAAGTATTATTATAATCAAGAACAATCCGGTTACTATAGGGTATCCCTAGTCCTAGGTGATATCTACTATAATATAATGGTATAAAAACCCTAACAATGGAGGTCAATCCTAATTGTCAGTCATAAATCAATCCAGTTGGTCCGACGAGGAAAGCATTAAAAACCTTATGCCATTAAATTGAACGTGAAAGAGAAATATGTTATTGAAATTCGGAATTCAAAATCATCACAAATGTTAATCAGGGACATCCCCCTAGCATTGGGGGGTTTAGCTACTCATATCATCCAAAGAAAATACAAAGATATTAAATAAAGACATTACAATAGAGATGATGAACTTTGATCTTCAATGGCTTCCGCTCATGAGAGTTCTCTGTTCTTCTCCAATTGCATAGGCTTCTTCTCTCAATCCTCTTCTTTCTTCGTGTGGCAAAAAGATCCCTAATTCATCTTCAAAACTCTCCTAAATAGTGCAGACTCACTTAAGTTGGTTGGAAATCCCAAAAACACCCTTGCAGGCAAACCACTGAACAAAATCACAAAAATCACTGAAATCAGCGTCAAACCCAACACGGGCCGTGTTGAGCAACACGGGCCGTGTTGAGCAACACGGGCACCCGTGTTGGCTCCCTGTCATATTTATTTTTATTGGTTGGTCCCAGACTTAGCAACACGGGTCGTGTTGAGCAACACGGGTACCCGTGTTGCACCCCTGTTTTTCCTTTCTCTCAAACTTCGCTCCCAGCTCTCTTCCTGACACGGCCCGTGTTGAGCAACACGGCCACCCGTGTCAGGCCTCCTGAAACATGTTTTCTGAACTTCCTCGAAACTCCGAGTTTTGCACTGATTTACTCTGATTTCTCCATATCAGTCTGAAAACATTAAAACATACTACCAAAGCATAAAATGACGAATAAAGAAATAAAACACTAGATAATATAACTTAAAGATACTTAAAAACAATGGTAAATATATGTGTGAAAACCACTGATCACTAGCCTAGCAAGAGTTTGCGTTTCAATAAAATTCTCCATTAATATTTCAAGGTCAGATTTATGGGATTCTGGTGACTCCTTGAATTGTTGGTTGTGGTGATCGTAGAGGAAATTCGGTTGAGGATAAGTTAGTGTTGAATTTAAATCCTCGATGAATGTTTCGAATTTGGCATTGTGGGATTCTTCAGACTCCTCGAAATGTTGGGATTGGTGGTTGAAGAGGTAGCTTGGGTGAGAATCAGGTAGTGACGCGTTAAAATTCTCCAATAATATTTCGAGGTCGGATTTATGGGGTTCTTGTGATTCCTCGAGATACTGGGAATGGTAATTATATGGGAAATTTGGGTGCGATTCCTCGAGATATTGGGAATGGGAGTTGTAGAAAAAATTTGAGTGATACATCTACCTAGGATTATAAGATAAATATTTTTTTTATTTTTTTTATTATTATTTTTTCTTTAATGCCTTAGTCTATACGGTGTAACAACGGAATAACAATATTGACTTTTGGTCCCTGGCAACGGTGCCAAAAACTTGATGCGTCCGCAAGTGCACGGATATATTGAAGTAATATAAACGATTGTCGAACCATAGAGACCAATGTCAACCTACTATAATCTATTGTTGCTTTGTAAAGCTAAGGCTAATTAATGTTTGATTAAGGGGAACCTAAGAACTAAAACTGAAATAAAACTAAGATTAAGATAAATATAGGAGAAGAGAGACCGGAATGTGATTCCGCATACTTCGGGAACTCTGTAATTCATTGGCTTATAAAAATGTCAAAATCATATTTAGTAGACAATATTAGCTTAAAGACTAAACCTCACACTCTCGTGGTTTTGAATAAAGTCACGCTCCTTAACCGTAGGATTCTGCTCTTGCTCGCCCACTTAAATCAAAGAACGCGTTTTGAAAACTAAACAAGTCCTAATTAATCCTAAAGCGCTCTCGCTGTGTTTAAGATTAATGCCTAGTTTTTACTATTTGGTTTGACCCCCATGCTCTCGCAGTGCCGGTTCGAACCTTAATAGATCTCTCACTCTCGTGACAAAATCGTGGTAGGTAACCTTTCACTCTCGTGACAAGGTTACCTAAATTAATATTAAAAACATAAATCAAAATATAAATTAATAATAATAACTAAGCTAACACAATAATTACCGAGTCCCGTCGGAGACAACGGTCCTCACACACCGGACTCAAAACAATTTAGCCGGACATGGAATTAAGTGTAAACAAATTAAATAGGCAGATGGAAATTAAGAAGAACATGACAATTAAATTAACGAAGATAAATAAGAAAGCATAAAATAAAACCTGTAAATGATGAAATAAAAGGTACTGGAATTAACTTCTGAAATTATCTTCACGTAATGAAAGGAAACAAAAATTAAATTTAATGGTGTGGTAGTTCCTCAATGTGAGAAACTACCACTTTTACATGGTAGAGAATCTGCCTAAAAACTAAACAAAGAAAAGTTCTTCCGAAAAGAAGAGATATATCCCTACTGATGGAATGCTCCGTATTTATATTGATTCTTCCGCCTCTGGGTTGAGAAAATAATGGAGGAAATTTAGGTGGATCCGTCTCAGACTTGGTTCTGGAGAGAAATGAGGAAGGCTGGAAAATAGGAGGAAGTTAGGACGTGACGAGCGCGTCTGAGTGTGTGACTAACGTCACACACTAAAACAGCAAAGGGTGCCGACCGGCAGGAGGGGGAGCATGCCGACCGGCAGGGGAAGGAGTATGCCGACCGGAAGGGGCTGCAGAGTGCCCCTCGTCGCGGGCCAATTGGGCCTTTGGGATTTGTACATATGCTTCTTTCTTCACTCCCTTATTTTCTTCTATACTTCCTATCTTTTTTACTTCATTTCTTCTCATTTTTACTCCTTTTCTCAAGCGAGCCTTGTAAACATTAAATTCCTGAAACACATTAAAATACCAGCATAATACCAACATAAAATAACTTAATTAAAATAAAATAGGGAAATAGTCTATGTAAATCAAGCCAAATATGTGATACATTTTCGTGTTATCACTAGGTGTCTGAGTCTCAGCCATAGCAAAAACTTTTCCACCCGCTTGCGCCTTCTTTGGCTTTTGACATTTAGTGCTGATGTGTTCTTCCTCACCACAGTTAAAACATACAACCGCCTTATATTTGCAATCTGCAATCTCATGACTAGCTTTTCCGCAACGAAAACATCTCTTCGCTTCTCTGATTTTCCATATTTGAAACATACCACACCAGCAGAAGCATCTCCCCCACTAGTCCTCTTACCATCAGTAGCTCTCTGTTTTCCCTTGTCAGTTGGAGCACTATAAGGCTTACCACGATTCTGCTGTTGTTTGCCTATTCTTTCATTCATAATCTTGTAATGAGCCTTACTATCCTCTTCGTAAATCCTACAACTGTCAACCAACTCAGCAAAGATACAAATCTTTTGGTATCCCACGACCTTCTTGATCTCTGGGCGCAACCCATTCTCAAACTTGATGCGTTTCGAGAACTCAGCGGTTGCCTCGCTATAATGTGGGTAGAACTTGGCTAACTCCACAAACTTTGCAGCATACTCAGTCACCGACATATTCCCTTTCTTTAGCTCAAGGATATCAATTTCCTTCTTACCCCGAACATCCTCGGGATAATACTTCCTTAGAAATTCCCTACAGAAAATAGCCCACGTGATCTCTTCACCCGCATTCTCCAATCTCTGGCGAGTTTCTAACCACTAGTCATCAGCTTCAACTGCCAGCATATGAGTCCTGTAACGAACCTTTTATGCTGGAGTGTAGTCCATTACATGGAAGATCCTCTCTATCTCCTTTAGCCAAGCCAACGCTCCATCAGGATCATACATACCCTTAAAAGTGAGAGGATTCTCCCTTTGAAAAGTCGCCAAACTATGAGACCCAGCATTCCCGTCAGTGTTCGGCTAGTTCTACATAGTGTGAGCCATGGCTTCCAAAGCAGCGGCAAACGCAACATCGTTTCTCCCAGCCATTCTCCTCTAATTCATACCAAATAGTAAACAACGTTTAGGTAACTAAAATGGCAATACTCGATTGTCAAACGACATTATTGACTCGACAACATGGCCGGACGGACCAACCAGGCTCTGATACCAATTGTAACACCCCATTTCCCCATCGTATAGTTAAATAAATAATCAGAGTAAATACAACATGTCAACCATTATCAAATGGGATGCTACATCGAAACATCAAACAAATTTTGCTCAGATTTTTAATCAAGGATACATAACACATATATTCAGATGAACCGACATAAAATCACCATAGAATTCAACTTCACTTTATTAATGCAGCGGAAATAAGTCAACACAAAGAAATCATCATCGTATACAATTCAAAAATAACATCTTCCCAATAAAATTAATGGAGTACTCAACGTTCTCAAAAATCTTCAAAACAATCAATTCATAACATGATAACAAACAAGCGTTCATCCTCGGTGTTACGTATCAGAGCACAACCCGACTCTCTCTACACGATACTAGGCGACGCTCCATACCTCGGCTACTCTAATCCTTGTCACCTGCACGTTACCCACGTAGAGGTAACATTCAAACAGAAGAGGTGAGATATCACAACAATCTAATAAATCATATAATGGTAACTATGCGACAGATATCTCATAAGTATTAATTGAATTCATACTTCTACAATTTATATTACATTCACACTACTAAAAATAAGAATTTGGTTTTAAGATTTTACATCAGGTATTAAGATAATTGATG
The DNA here is from genome assembly GCF_029867415.1 of Vicia villosa. NCBI lineage: Eukaryota > Viridiplantae > Streptophyta > Magnoliopsida > Fabales > Fabaceae > Vicia > Vicia villosa. The sequence continues at coordinate 187,623 of NW_026705731.1, forward strand.
TGAAAAATATTTATCAAAGGATTTTACATCAGGTATTTAATTCAAATAATGGGAAAAAATTTGATTTAGTGATTTTACATCAGGTATTGAACTCAAATGATGGAAAAAAAACGGTGACAAACTTGTAAATAAAACGAAAATGGATTATAATGGCTTTGACAAACTCGTATCCTGACTTAACAAAGTAGGCAATAACCGGGTCCAGTTGCCACACAAAATAATCCGCCGCTTCCTCTATAGGACATTTATTCAATAATAAGAGCCAAATGAAGTAAGTTCCAATAATTAATCTCCAAATCTCCTTTGATCCCTAAGTTGCCCCACGTGTTGTTCAACCAAGTTCCCATACTTGCCACCGACACTGACTTCTTAATGCTCATCTGGTAAAGGTCTGGATAAATATCGCATAACCTTTCTGAAGAGCTCCATGTTGCCGTCCAAAAAGGAGTTGAAGTTTCATCTCCATTATAGCATTTGATGTTACCTGCAAAAATGAAACATATCCCAACTAATTCTTTTCTAACGTCTAAAAATATAATGTCATTTATATTAGGGTTAAATAAGTTTTTGGTCCCTCTAAATATCTCAAATTTCATTTTTAGTCCCTCAAAAAATTTCCTTCAAAGAATAGTCCTCCTAAAATTTTCCGTCCACACTTTTGGTCCCTCCTGTCAACGCCCGTTAACAGAAGCTGATGTGGCACGCCACGTGGCAATGCCAGCGTGGCCAGATGCTGACTTGTCATGCCACGTGGCTAAGGTTAACATGATACTTGAACCCATAAAATTTTGTAGCAAATTGGTAGGTAAAATTGTAGCTAATCTGTAGCAAATTCAAGAACCAAGAAAATTATCATATTTTCCATGACTCGTGATTTTTCTTCTTGAGTATAGTCTTTGAATCTTTATAACAATTATACCCAACTCAATTAAACATATGGACATAGTAAAATCAAAACACAAACATATGGACATAATAAAATCCTCATTACTAGTTGTTAACAACTACTTATTAAATATACATCATCAAACCAGCTGAAACATCTTGCATGACATTTATAAAATTGACTCATCATAAGCAAATCCTTGTGCCAATTGTTCAATCTAATCTCCCTGCATCAATATGGATGTAAAATTAATAAAATACTTTATTCATAATCAAAATACACTTTTATTAAATATAAATTACTAGAGCTACATATGATTAGAGTAACTCCAGGTGCATGCAGATCTCGTAGTGACTGAATTGGATCATGTGGCATCCGCCGTAGCAGAGGAAGTAACTAAGGACACGATAACCAAGTTAGCGTTGGAGCTTCATCTAGTGGCTTATTCAAAAGGTACTAATCGAAACACTAGTGTATACGGTCAAGTTTACATGTCTACACAAATTCTCTTGCAACATCACGTTTCAACATTTTCTATTCTTAATGCTTTTAGTCTTCATCTGATCATACGATTTTTATTTTTTTCGTTCTTTCAGTAAAAATAAGGGTATGTCTGCAAAAAATTTGGCATGTACTCAAAAATATTGTAAATTTGGAATATTGTTGTACAGTCCACAGCAGCAGCGCCGAGAGATGTGTGGCATTCTTCAGCTTTCTGATGAGGTTTTGGCGCATAATATTTTATCACATTTGACACCGAGGGATGTTGCGTCGATTGGTTCTGTTTGCAGGAGGATCCGTCAATTAACAAAGAACGAGCATGTTAGGAAGATGGTTTGTCAAAATGCATGGGGCAAAGAAGTGATAGGTACATTGGAGCTGATGACCAAGATGTTACGATGGGGTTGTCTATCTCGAGAGCTTACTACTCTCGAGGCTATTTGCTGGAAAAAAGTGACGGTCGGAGGCGGAGTCGAGCCTTCCCGCTGCAATTAGCTTGTATTGTTTGGAGGTGAAGGAGTTGATATGCAGCCTATGGATGATACCTTTGTTCTAAACCTCGACGCTAAAAATCCAGAATGGCAAAGGGTTATCGTGAAAGCATCCCCGCCGGGACGGTGGGGTCCCACGCTCTCTTTCTTAAATAGTTCTTGGCTACTGGTTTTCGGTGTATGCGGCAGGCAAGGTTTGCTTAATGACGTGTTTGTGCTTGACTTGGATGCTCAACAACCAACATGGAAGGAGGTCTTCGGCGGAGCACCGCCTCTTTCGCGATCATGGCACAGTTCCTGCACAGTTGAAGGTTCCAAATTGGTTGTCTCAGGCGGTTGCACGGATGCCGGAGTGCTTCTTTGTGACACATATTTGCTCGATCTAACAATAGACAATCCTACATGGAAAGAAATTCCAACTCCATGGACTCCGCCGTCTAGGTTAGGACACTCGCTCTCGGTCTATGGTAGGACGAAGATTCTCATGTTTGACGGACTTGCCAAGAGTGGACACTTAAGGTTAAGATCAGGTGATGTTTATACAATTGATTTAGAAGCTGAACAGCCACTGGAGGCAACTAGAATGCAGTGCATTCACTGGTTTAGCAAATCAAAGACTATGCTCAGGAAGATAAATCACGAGTTATGGAAAATATGATAATTTTCTTGGTTCTTGAATTTGCTACAGATTAGCTACGATTTTACCTGCCGATTTGCTACGAAATTTTATAGGTTCAAGTACCATGTTAACCTTAGCCACGTGGCATGACACGGCAGCATCTGACCACGCTGACATTGCCACGTGGCGTGCCACATCAGCTTTTGTTAACGGGCGTTGACAGGAGGGACCAAAAGTGTGGACGGAAAATTTTATGAGGACTATTCTTTGAAGGAAATTTTTTTAGGGACTAAAAACGAAATTTGATATATTTAGAGGGACCAAAAACTTATTTAACCCTTTATATTATATATAAAAGTACATGATTTTTAATTTTTTAAAATAATATATCGCTATTAAACTATCACAAGTTTTAGTAAAAATGTTTATTTATTTCTTAACCCAAAAATAACATCCATAATTTTTGTAATATTGTTAAAACAATATATAATATTTTATATTGAGGTACCCATAGGATACGAGTACGGGTATGAACAATGGTGTTCATGCAGGCATGAGTTCGGGTACGAGATTTTTTCAAACCGCAGATATAAAAATGTGTACTATAGTATCCTGTCCAAATTCTGCCAATTGCCATCCTTACTCACTTTCCATCATTTCTTGTACTCTCCAATTTAAATAGAATGATAAAATTATTCTATTATGTCATGCAATACTCAAATAGTAAATTAATATATTTATTTCATTTCGCTCTACTCTATTCCGTTTCTGTATCCAAAATAGCCCAAAATATTTTCTATTATTTTTGCATATTTTCATTAACATATTTTTGTTCATATTCCGAATTGTATTTTATTTCACAATGTCACATTGAAATTTCCTCCAAATCCATTATCCTAATCTAGAACATTTGAAAAAAAAACAAAAGAGGAAAAAAGAAAATCAAAATCAATATATACAAAAGCAAAAACAAAATAAATTGTTAAAAGAACCGATCAACATCGAATTCAACCAAAGCGTGTAATTTGTATTTCCTTGACTGGAATTTCCCTTGGTCCCACACGATGTCCCTTTCTCTCTCTTTCCTCTCTGTTCTTCTCTCATCCCACAACTCCAAAGAAACACAAAGAACCTAGAGAGAGAAACTGAGAGAAAGGGTCACCGGCCGCTCCCGTCACACGAAACCTCCTTCCCTTTTCCTTTCAATATCCAATTTCGTTTCTCTCATCCACCTGCTCAACCGGTAACCCTTCCTTCTCATTTCTCTTCTATTATAACATTTTCTTCTCTTTCGTTCTTTCATTATTTTCATTCTTTCGTTTTCTCAAGCACTTCGCAAAAGTTCCCAAGATTTTCTGATTCTGTTATGGCTACCACCAGCGCTGGATCCAGCGATTCTACTGCTAATAGACCACAAACGAAACGACCTAAGTGTAAGGAATTTTGTTTTTAGGGTTTTGAGCTCAATTTGTTCATGTTCATGCTTTGGTTTTTAGGGTTAGGTTTCAACTTTTTGGTGTTTGTTTTTTGAGGGGTGAATATTTTTTGTTTTGATAGTTGTTAGTTACCCTCTTTGAAGCTCTATTTCGTGAATAGAGCTTAATTTAAACATGGAATTTACCTATGGATTTTTTAAACTTGATTTGATGTGTTGATTGTTATAGTTGAGCTAGTTGTGGATTGTGTTGTCAAGTTAGAGAATATATTAGGATTTGACAACAATTGTATTTGTGTATGTTTGGTTTAGCTTTTGGCAATTCCAGAAGTGGATAATTGATTTTGGAATGATTTTAGGTGATTGGTTCTTCTAAAGTATAATTGATTATATTTGAAATTAGAATTTGTAGCTTGAGTTTAGTTTAGAGTTGATTTTAGAATGATTTTGAGGTGATTGGTTCTTCTAAAGTATAATTGATTCTGCCTCAAGAATTGATTTTATTTGAAGTTAGAATTTGTAGCTTGAGTTTAGTATAGAATTGATTTTGGAATGATTTTGAGGGATTTGGTTGTTCTAAAGTAGAATTGATTGTGCCTCAAGAGTTGATTCTACTTGAAGTTAGAATTTGTAGCTTGACTTTAAACGTAATTTTGACTATTCAACACAATTTTGCATATCCAAATATAAATCACTCTAACCCTAATCAATTTTACATAATCAATTCACTCAAAATCAATTATTTTCATTGCAGAACCAAACAATCTCTTTGTGTTATGTGTTTCTACTTACACAAGTTTTCTGACTATCTTTGAAATTTTTCATTTCTTTCAGACTCAAAGTTTACACAGCAGGAGCTTCCAGCATGCAAGCCTATTCTTACACCACAAGCGGTAAATATATTTGTTTGTTGTATATAGTGTTTGTGATTATCTATTTTAACCGATATGGATTTAGAGATCAGCATTTATATTGGATATTACTTTCCCTGCAGGTTATTTCAGCTTTCTTGATTGTTACCGTCGTATTCATTCCTATTGGAGTTGCTTCACTTATTGCTTCACGAGATGTACGTCCACATGACTGCATTACTGTGTTTGATTTTTGTTTACAACTCTATACAAATATGTATAGTTCTTGCTGACTTTGAATTTGTTATTGTTGTCTCTATATCAGGTTGTTGAAATTGTTGATAGGTACGAGGAAGCATGCGTACCATCAAATTGGACGGACAAGGTAGCATACATTCAGAGTAATGCCAATAAAACTTGCATAAGGAAGCTGGAAGTATGGTTCCTTGACTGCTCATAATTTCTCTTTTTACTTTATGTTTGTTATTTCTCCATTAACTCTGAATTGTGGATTTCAAATTTTGATGATCCTTTTGTTTTAAATACTGCTCTTATCAATAGGTGCCGAAGCGTATGAAGTCTCCTATCCATGTTTACTACCAGCTTGATAACTTCTACCAAAATCATCGCAGGTACATATCCTTTTATTTTTCATGAATCACACATTCCTTTTATTTGTATGATTTTCATATTTGCCAAGCAGAGAGGAAAATAGTTTCAAGTGATGGGGATCTCATGCTCTTTTAGATTTTGTTGTTTATTTCCCTCAATTGTTTTGATGTTGTTTTGACAGTAATATGTTTCATATTGTGCATCATGCTAGAGTTTATGTCATAGTATTAGAAAGTAATAGAACTATAAGTTTGAAAAAGTTAACACATATTGTGATGCCGGAGCTATGTATCTGTTTTCCCTTGGTTGAATAATAAGGAAAACTAGTTTGTGAAGAACAAGTTGTAATAAATAGTGCAGGAAAATATCTAGTTTGACGATTACCGACATGAAATTCATTTGCAAGCTTCCTTCAGTAATTTCCACTTTCAATGTTTGGTTATTTAGTGTTGGCTTCTTATGAATATAATATACTATGTCTAAATGTTTATAATCTTATAAATAAATATTTTTTAAAATTTAGGTATGTGAAAAGCCGAAATGATGAACAGTTGAGGGATTCAAAAAAAGGAAACTCAACAACTGGTTGTCAGCCTGAAGATTATGTAAACGGTGTTCCAATTGTACCTTGCGGTCTTATAGCTTGGAGTATGTTCAATGATACATACCACTTCACGCGCAACAGCAAGAATGTTACAGTGAACAAGAATGAAATCTCATGGAAGAGTGATAGGGATCACAAATTTGGAAGTGATGTTTTCCCTAAAAATTTCCAGAATGGTACTATTATAGGCGGTGCTCGTCTCAACGATAAAATACCAGTAAATCTTTGACCTGAACCCAGATATTTATTGAATTAGGCCTAATTTGGAGCATTAAGAATCTTCCCTGTTAAAATAATTTTATGGTTTTCACTTGCTCTAAAGTACTTATAAGTTGCTTACACTGTATGTTTATGAAACAGTTGAGCAAGCAGGAGGACCTTATTGTTTGGATGCGAACTGCTGCTTTACCAACTTTTAGAAAGTTGTATGGAAGGATTGAGGTCGATTTGGAGAAAGGTGATGTGATAGACGTGGTAGTGCAAAACCACTACAACACGTATAGTTTTAGCGGCAAGAAGAAGCTTGTATTGTCAACTGCTAGTTGGCTTGGTGGGAAGAATGACTTCCTTGGCATTGCTTATCTCTCTGTTGGAGGATTAAGCTTCTTCTTGGCCATGGCTTTTACTATTCTATATTTTGTCAAGCCAAGGTAAGGAAGTCACAGTCTCATATTTCAAGAGACATGAACAATGGCAATTTTGAATGTTATTAGGTCCTAATCCTTGTGTCTCTTATGTTATAGGCAACTTGGAGATCCATCATACTTGTCATGGAATAGGAGTCCATCAGGGCACTGAACAGATGAATTAGTTCAAGCATGATCTTCCAGGATTGTTATTCTAAGGACTAAAATGGGGGGTGTTATTTTGTACATCAATGTTATTATATTAATACATATAACATACGAATTATTTACATTTGTTTATTTCCCAAAAACAAATATTTTTATTTGTCTTCTGAATAGAATTGAGATATTTTGTATTGTGTCTAGTGTAATGCATAGGATTCTAGAAACACGTTATATTAAAAATGGTGAATAGAATTGAGTTCGGTAGAATTGAGTTTGGTAGAATTGATTTTGAGAAAATTGAGTTTGATAGAATTGATTATGTTTGGATACAATTAATGTTGTTTAGATTGTTTTAACAAAATTGATTTGGAATTGTATAATTATCAAAATGGTAATAAATTATAATATAAATTAAAAAAAAAAAGAGAAGTAATTGATGAAAATTAAAGAGTAAAGAGAAGTTTAAAAGAGTTGTAATAAATAATATATAATAAATGTAGAATTGAATAATTAAATTTGAAAGTTAAAGAATTGTAGCTTTGAAGAGGAAAATTGATTTTGAAAAAATATCCAAACATCAAAAACATCTAATTTTCAAGTTGAAGTGCCAATTCAAACAATGTTACGCTTTTAATCTTGATGTTTGTTTACCTATCACCCTTCAAAAGTTATCTGACACCCACTATTTTTTATTATTTTAAAAATGTCCATAAATAAATTTGGATTAGTCAAGAATGAAATTTTTGGTAACATATCAAAATTTTGATATAGTTCATTTATAAATTTTCAATATAATATAAGAAGAAAATATTCTACGGAAAATTTTGAAATATACTAAAATTTTCTGTGATTTATCGGAAATTTCAATTTTCCACCAGTGTAAAAAAAATCTTTTTTTTTTTTTTACTTTTGAATATGGACTATCAGATTTATGAAAAATCCAATAAATGTTTATAGGAGCATAAGAGTAATAATAGCACAATCATTGAGTTGCAAGTGTGGGGTGCCCGGTTAAATTCTCCATATTTAAGAAAGCATTTTGGTTTAGAATGATTCATTGATATTTCAATTCACCCCTCGTTCATGTGGTGATGCTTCTAGAATGAATTAGTTCAGTTTGATAATCAATAACTAAATAAATAAAACCCAATGCATTTCTCTCTTTCAACTGATTTCTCAGTGACCGGAAAACCCAATCTTGATGGCAATGTCTGTTCATTATAGATCGGTAGTTATTACGTAACGTTGATTGCCATAACGTCCCCTTGGTGGGTAGTTCTCCATTCATTCTCAAGCTCTCAGTGTCTCTACCTGCTTCTAGATTTCCTGCACATTTGTGGTCGATTTTTATGCTAATGACTCATTGAGATGACATGCCTTTAACTCGTTCTGAAATGCTCCTAGAGAGATTTTCTTGATTTGGGTTATGACTCGTAATATGACTTCAGAGTTTTCATCAAATTTGACAACAAATTAATTAGTGCAATTCAGAAAATGTATGGTTAACAATTGAAATAGACATCAGTTATAATAAAAGCCACCAATGCCTTTTTCCACATAAGATGGGTTGACAATATAAATTAATTAATGTCTTAAGATCCTATCATAAATTATGCCAAATGATAACTCAAATCTATCATGAAGGATAAGACCTCTCTTTTCTTTTACCAGTCACAGAAGTACTCTTATTCTCAATGACTGGAGAAGAATCTAAGCTATCAACATTGCCTGCTAATTTCTGTGCCTCGTCTCGATGGCCATTTCCAGAAGTATCCACACCATTAGAAACAGCAGCAACAGCATCATCAGCAGTTGCCCGCGTAATGCAGAGCCAAGGCTTCGAAGACTCGTTGCTAGTGCCGAGTGCCAAAGGCACATGCCATGATCCTTTTTCTGTTTCCTGAAATACAACATTTTCAACGACTTCATTCAAAAATAGTTTTCAAAATAGATGAAAAAGCATGAGACAGAGAAAGAGCTATACAGTATAGTTTTCAAAATAGATGAAAAAGCATGAGAGACAGAGAAAGAGCTATACAGTATTTAAAATTGTGTCTAAATGACACCGTTCTACAAAATATTACCTGAATAACCAATGAGTATGATGGCGGCATCTGAAGTTTCAACTTCCCCTTAACAAAAGTGTAGTGAACCTGTAGATAAAGAAGAAAAAAGTGACCAAAAATATCTGCACAACGAGAAAATCTTAAATTGTCAACAAATCAGATTTTGTAGGATACACGGATCAACTTTGAAGGCTTTATTGATGTAAACAAAATCTGAACTTATATTATCAATGAAGGATTTTCTTGGTCGTGAATAAGCAACACCTCCTTTGTGATGCTAGAATAAGTGATGTTAGAAATGATAAATATCTTACTTGATGTCTCTCTTTCCACTGGTTAAAAAAGTTGCTTCCTAGGAGTTCAAATATGTGATCTCGCATTTCATCATTTGTCACAAGCAAGCATCCAAGTTTTACGGTAGCATAGAGCCAATACCTGAACCACAAGATAAATTAGGTGCATAAAACCCAACACAAAAATAGGTTGTAAAACTGCATAATGTAAAAAGGTTTAACATGATAGTGATTGAAAGATTCAAAACAAAACCTAAATTAAGTTAATGGAGTTCCAGTGCAGTTTTGCAAAATAATTATTAATAGCACTATTATAAATAAAAACGACAACATTGAGAAAGTTTCACCTTATATACTTTTGGACTAGGCCTAACTCAATCCCATAAGCTACCTCAGGCAAACTAAAGGGTTGAGGATTGTCCATGCCTCGTGAGCACTATTTTGCCTGTAGCTCTAATCAATGTGAGAACTTGACATACTATCATAAGGCCCAAACATTACAGTATATTGTTCACGACAGAAACATGATATTAGAAGTTGATGCTGGCGGAATGCGAGAGCTCACATAGTATCAAGAAAGTATCAAAGAATATTATCCATAATAATTAAGCTAAGGATGCTTTGCCTTTTGCTAAACTTCCGTTCAATATGCTTTGTGTAAGCCTATTAGAACCTCATGTTCTTGAATTCTACAATAAAAGGTATAGTTTTGATTCTCGTCGAGCTCACTAGATCACTATAAAAATTAATATCCTTCATTAAATAATTATCACATCTATCTTTAATATCGTGTTCCTTAACTCAAACTTTACCTTCTTCATCATTGATACATTTTACTTGGTCTAAGTCTCTAGTCTGTCTTTCTCTACCTCTAGCAAACTTATAAACAGACTTTTCTCCATCCTTGGTGCTTAAGGATTTGTATAAGCCACCAAAAGCTTTAGTTCTCCCATAGCCCACAACCCCGTTAGTCCCTTAGCTTTCTAATCTTCTTTCCAATTTTCCATATTTTTAATGTCCCAAATTTTATAGGGTATGCGACTTGTCCACTTGTTTAAGGAAATCTTATGAAATCTGAATTGTTATCTTCATGTTTACAGCTAGAATGTTATGAAACATTTCAAGAAATAAGAATGTTATCCCAAGATGGAGACATAAGTAAAGCTTTAAAAAAATTGCAATTTACCAATCATCATTGGATCCATTTGGAGTTGTATATAGCACTCCGTTTTTCATCCACTCCTCTACCAGTTTTCTACTGGAAGGATTTTCCATTAGCCCTCTTACACGCTTGTTATGTAAGACAACCAGGGGCCATTTTCCCCCGCTTTGATTGTGCAATTCTTTCACAACATCATCAAGCTACATTATTAAATATTCAACATACATACAAACAGTCAGAGCATGAAATGTAAAGCTAACTTACCAACCAAGAGCAAGAATATGCATAACTTCATTTGACAGTAAAAGGAATAGGAATAATTAAATGAGTAAATGAATGTTTTTTTAGCAAGAACTTGCAATACCTGCTGAATATTAAATCCACCTTCAGCAAAATTTTGCTGGTAGAGACCAACATTGGCACCATCCACTATGGCTTCATAAGAGTCATGTTTCCCAAGCCAACCCTTTTAATTGCCAAAAAGATAACATAATCGTCAAAAACAAGTTACAATTACAATTATAACTTTAAAAGAATGTTAACAATGCTCTCTCTATAACCTGAAATTCACTAAAATTTGCCTTGACCTCACGCTCCACAGCCAATGCAGCAACCGAAGAAGCGAATTTCTCCATCTCCTCGTCATCAATATCCACACAAACCAATTGCTCGCCACATCCACGACAAATCCCGTCACCGTCAACAATCGTTCTATTCACAACCCAATCCCCTTTTCCAACCCACCCCAAACCATGCCAACCTCCTCCATTTCTCAAAACCCCATCTCTAACCCTCTCCACATCCAAATCCCCCTGACCAACCTCACACCCCTCACAGCTCCGAAACCACTCCTCAATAACCGTCCCCGTCGATTCCTTAACACACCTCACACTACTCCTTAGCTTGTGAAGATACCTATAAACCCTATCAGCCTTACCCTTCTTCGCACTAACCTGCAAAAGCGCCGCAATTTCCTCTTCCTCCAAACTAACCCCAACACCATTCATATGCTCCTCAACCTCATACGCTTTATCAGCATCAAGAGATTCACAAAAGCAAAACAACGCAGGATCATAAGTCCTTAACCTAGGAGCAACATTATAATCACCAATATTTTTCACCAATTCAAACGCGCGATCACCATCCCCATTAGCTGCAGCAAGTCTAGCCACCGTGGCAACAGTAGCTTCGTTAGGAGTAATATTTTGGGAGGCCATATGGTCGAATATACGAAATCCATAATCCAATGCAAGCTGTTTAAGTGAAGGGTCTGTGACTGCATTAGAACAAAGGTAGAGTAGTGCATTAAGGTGGTGTTGATTGACACGGGTTTTTTTCAAAACAGCATCGTCATATAGCGAGATTGCGCCGCGGAAGTCTTTCGATTTAGAACATGAATTGAGCTCGAACTGGAACTTGTTTTCCGGTGTTTGGTTAGTTTTCTTCCTCTTGTTTGTTGTCATTTTCGTTAGTGTTGTGTCCATTGAAATCCTAAGAGTAGTAAATGGCATTTTCAGAAGCATGTGAATATGAAAATGTTGAAAAAAACTCGAACTTTAGAGAGAATAGCAAAGAATAATAATACACAGAGTTGCAGAGATTTGAAGAAACGTGTACCTTACTCGAAGCCAGTGGGGAGGGAACGTCGACGGGAGATGGTTGCTTTGTAGGCTTCGCCACTCGCACACGGTGGATGGATGTTGGCGACAGACTGAGAGACACTGAAATTAGGTTTTTGTTTTTGTTTTTGATTTCCCTGGCTCAATATTTTTGTTTTCAAATTCAATTGACAAAAAAACAAAGTAATTTTTTATTCCATGGATTTTAAGGTTTAGGTCTAAAATGAGGCAGCAAACATATGGCTCATGGGTGGACCAGAAAAAAAAAAATACTCTAGTGGATTTGATCAACCGTTCATATTAATTAGGAAAAATGAGAATATATATCCAATGCACATTGAATCATGCCTCTGTATTTTTTTTCGTAACTTCCGCATTTGTCTATCCAAATTTGGTGCATTCCATTTATTTTTCATTTTCTAATAAAAATATTCATATCATTTCTCATAAATTAATAAAACATAGTAACGGATTTATGATTTTTCACAGTTTTATGAAATTTGATTTTGAGAGACATTTTTCTATTTTGATGTCTTCTGTTTCCATAAATAGTGGTTATATCAGATTTTTCTAAACTGCTATTTTTAATTCTCCAATGATTCTGTTAAACGATATCATCACTATTTTCATTCCTTTAACGAAGAAAATCAAGAATGTGTTCATCACACGGCTCCCACGTGCTTTAGAGAGAGACTCTCTAACTTCTCTCTAGAACTTATCGTGTCCTCTCCTCTCTTATCCTTTAGGGTTTAAGAGTTTATCTCTCTCTTTTGAGCGTCGTCCCCAGTTACACTGGTCTCTCACCACCGTCGGTGGTCTTCTCGGTTCTTGGAGCTCTTCAAGAATCTTGTCTGCTCCCAGTTTGGGTGGCGAATCTGAGTTTAAGATTTGGTTTGTGGACTCGCTACCATGGATAAATGGAAATCAGTAAGGTTCTCAAAGGAAGAGGAAGAAGGAATAACGACTGAGATTGAAGAAGTGTGTGAAGGAAAAATCTTCCAACGGACCTTAGCGGGGAGGCTATGGACGGACAACAGCTTCAACTCAAAAGCGTTTACAAGTACAATGGTGGGGGCTTGGAAGCTGAAAAACCCAGTCGAAGTGCAGGAATTGAACAAAAATCTTTTCCTTTTTCGTTTCGCAACGAGAAGGGATCTGGAGAATATACTGAAGAACGGCCCTTGGAGTTTCGATAGAAACTTGTTGGTGCTCAGCAGGATTACAGGTGAAGAACAACCTTCAGATCTTAATATGCATTACGGTACTTTCAGGGTCCGCATTTATGAACTACCGCTAATGCTTAGATCAAAGGCGATGGGGAAGAAACTAGGAGGTATTCTGGGCGAGTTTGAGGAACTTGACACAAAAGAGGCTCATCGAAACAGAAGATTTCTAAGGATAAAAGTCACCATTGATCTAAAGAAACCGCTTAAGAGAGGAACTGTGGTGAAGTTCAAGGAGAAAAATCTACGTGTTCACTTCAAATACGAGCGCTTACCCACATTTTGTTTTGTGTGTGGAAAGCTAGGACACCAGATAAAGCACTGTGAAACGGTGGGAGATTTAAGTGAGGAAGGATTTAAAGATATCGAAGAACAAGATCTAGCATTTGGAGCATGGCTGCGTGCATCACCTCTGCCGAGAATTCAGGAAGAAGCGAAGAGGAAAGATTCCACATCCAGCTCATGCAGTAAAAACCTATTCAATGTCTCTTCTAGTCAAAGTAGATGCGAGGAAAGAGGAAGGAGAAGTGGAGCAACTACAGGTAAAAGACCAAATGGAGAAAGGGGAAGGTATAGATACGAACAAAGAAAGTGGTGAGGAACTGATGATTAAAGGAAGTAACTCAAATCAGAAAGGAGAGAGAGCTGGTAAAGCACTCTTGGAAATAAAGGCAATGGCAGAATCATTAGGTGTAGTAGACATCTCGAATGTCAGAAGAGGTGGAAAGGACTCGGTATTGGAAAGCAAAAGCAAGAAACGTAAGTGGATACGACGTCAAAATGTGAGAAAGGTGTCAACATCTAAGGCTATTGAGAAAGAAATGGAGTGTGGGAAGAGGAATTTAGCGGATGTTATGGTGATGGAGGGAACTGTGGACTCACTTGGAAAAGGAGAGAAGAAGCTGAAGGGGCAAGAGGATGCTGGCAACAACGTAAACAAAGTACCAGAGGTGGTGTTGGAAGTCCAACACTGCCTAAATCAATGAAGCTGTTAAGTTGGAACTGCCGGGGTTTGGGGAGCCCCCGTGTAGTTCGAGCCTTGTTGAGGCTCCTAAGAAATGAAAACCCCGACTTGGTTTTCTTGATGGAAACCCGTCTGAAGCAAACGGAGGCTCAAAAAGTAAGACTAAGAACGGATTTTGGTAGTATTATTAGTGTTGATTGTGCAGGGGCCGGTAAAGAAAGAGCAGGCGGATTGATGATCTTGTGGAAGGAAAACTTGACAGTGGATATTAAATCTTTCTCCTCAAACCATATTAGTGGTCATGTCGCTGATGAGTCAGATTCTGAGGGGTGGGATTTCAATGGAATCTATGGATTCCCTACTGAGCAGCATAAGAAGCAAACATGGGTCCTTCTGCAGAATCTCATTAGAAGTGGAGGCATCAATTCTGTTAGCTTTGGAGACTTCAACGAAACCTTATCTGAAGAGGAAAAGAAGGGAGGCAATATCAGATCATCAACCCAAATGTCATGGGGACGGCAGGCACTAGAATCATGTGGCATTTTGGATGTTGGATTTGAAGGATATCCGTTCACGTGGTCGAATGGGAGAAGAGGTGCGGACAATATACAATGTAGTCTGGACAAAGTTTTAGCTTCAAATGGCTTTATTAACAGATTTAATCCTTTAAGAGTCATTCACTTACCCAGGTATGGATCCGATCATTCCGTCATTAGAATAGATCTTGAGGCAGATTCTGGTGTTAGTAAAAGGAGAGGAGTATACCAATTCAAATTTGAAGAGAACTGGAGTAGGGACCCGAAGTGTGTAGAGGAGATTCGAAGAATTTGGCAGGGTAGCTCGTCCCATACTGTGGGGAAATTATCAGATATGAAGGGCCTGAGCGAACACTTTAAAGAATATAGAGTGGGAGCAGTGCGTAAAGAGTTAAACAGAATTGAAAACTTGCTAAAGGAAGACAATATGTGGGGTGAAAGTGAAGAATCTATAAGACAGTACAAGGCTCTTGAGGACCAGAGGAACAATTTGTTGCGCATTGAAGTAGCATGGAGGCAAAAAGCAGAGCTATTTGGTTGAAACATGGAGATAAGAATAACAGATTCTTTCACAAAAAAGCTGATCAAAGGAAGAAAATAAACAGAATACCAAAGTTAAGGGATGATAACGGTCAATGGTGGAAAGGGGAGGATAACTGCGAGAGGATTCTTTCAAACTATTTTGGAGAACTCTTCACATCATCGAATCCAAGCTCCATGGAGGAGGTTTGCAGTGTGGTGGAAAACAAGCTATCTCAGGACCATGTGCAATGGTGCGAAACCCCATTTACAGCGCAGGAGGTTAAAGAGGCCTTATCTCAAATGCACCCTTTGAAAGCCCCAGGTCCCGACGGTCTACCGGCGCTTTTTTACCAAAAGTTTTGGGATATTGTGGGAAAAGATGTGAGCAATTTAGTACTGGATATATTGAACAATGGAAGAAATCCAAGCAACATAAATACCACTAACATTGTTCTGATCCCTAAAGGCAAAAATCCTGCAACCCCGATGGAATTCAGGCCTATCAGCTTGTGTAACGTTGTGATGAAATTAGTGACGAAGACGATTGCGAATAGACTCAAAAGGATTCTTCCAGAGGTTATTGACGAGGAGCAAAGCGCATTTATTCAAGGCCGCCTTATTACTGATAATGCTCTGATAGCTCTAAAATGCTTTCACTGGTTGAAGAAGAAGGTGAAAGGAAAAAGAGGTCACATGGCTCTCAAATTGGACATGTCGAAAGCATACGACATATTGGAATGGAAGTTCATATCTCAAGTGCTATCTTCTATGGGCTTCCCTATCCAATTTATAAATCTGATTGATAGATGTGTGTCCACGGTTTCCTATCGTGTTCTCATCAATGGTCAGCCGGGTCGAAGTTTTTCACCAAGCAGGGGTCTCCGCCAAGGAGACCCTCTCTCACCTTATTTGTTTGTTCTTTGTGCAGATGTCTTGTCGGGACTGTTGAAACGAGCGGTGACGGACGGGAAAATCCATGGTTTGAAGGTTGCTCATAAAGCCCCTAGTATTTCACATCTGTTTTTTGCAGACGATTCCCTATTATTTTCTTGGGCAAATCTCTCTGAAGCCTCACATATTCTGGAAATCCTGAAGAAATATCAATGCAGCTCTGGGCAACTGGTAAATCTTGAGAAGTCGGAGGCTTCCTTTAGTCGAAATGTAAGCGAAGAAGTCAAAAATTTGATCCGGAACATGATGGATGTTAAGACAGTGGATAGCCATGCCAGGTATCTAGGATTGCCAGTTATTTTCGGGAGGTCGAAAAATGAGGTGTTCGCAATGGTTGTGGAAATAGTCTGGAAAAAGATTAAAGGATGGAAAGAGAGGTTTCTTTCTCGTGCTAGAAAGGAGGTACTGATCAAGGCAGTCGCACAAGCTATTCCCAGTTATGTAATGAGCTGCTACAAACTCACGGAAGCTATATGCGACGAAATAGAGAGCCTTATTGCGAAGTTCTGGTGGGGGTCGAGAAATGGTGAACGGAAACTTCATTGGCTGAGTTGGGAAAAGCTGGCAAAGTCAAAAGGTGAAGGAGGATTAGGCTTTCGAGGCATAAGCGCTTTCAATACAAGTCTGCTGGGAAAACAATTTTGGAGGCTGCTAGACAACCATAACTCTCTGGTGAAGAAAGTTCTACAGGGCAAATATTTTCCCAGATCCCATATTGAAGAGTGCTCTGCATGTTATTCACCAAGCTATGCGTGGCGAAGTATTTTGAGTGCAAAATCTGTGATTCAGAAGGGCTCCCGATGGCGCATAGGTAACGGGGAGAAAGTTGTTGTTCTTAAGGATAGGTGGATACCGGGTAATCCGGGTTTTAAGGTGCTGACTCCTACAGGAAGTATCAATGGAGAAACAAGAGTTAGTGATCTGATTGTTCATGAAATTGGCTGCTGGAATAGGGAACTCATTGAATCAACCTTTAGTTCTCATGATAGTTCGTCCATTCTTAACATTCCAATTTCGCAGCAGAACATTGAAGATAAACTGATTTGGCACTTTGAGAAGGACGGCGAGTATTCAGTTAGATCAGCATATCATCTGTGCATGAGCGAGAAAGGTAGCAAACAGCCGGGCCCTTCAAACATGCAGCATCAGAAGCTATAGCCACTCATCTGGAAAACTTCTATCAGTAACAAAGTGAAGAATATCATGTGGAGGGCTGCCAAAAACATATTGCCTACAAGGGAGAATTTGAGAAAGAAAGGTATGTTACTAGATCCGTTGTGCCCTTTCTGCAACAATAATGTGGAATCTATTGAGCATATTCTGCTAAATTGTGTTTTCGCGAGACAATTATTCTTTTCCTCCAGCCTGAGTTACCGTTTACAATCAGATTTGGAGCTTGCTTCTTGGTTGGAAACTATACTCTCGGGGAAAGACAAACGTGTAGTGCAGCACATGTGTTCGATGATTTATAACCTGTGGAGGGCTAGAAACCTAAGAGTTTTTCAATCAAAATCCCTCACTCCCATGGAGGTTGCAAAGATGGCGGAGGATCTCGTGTTTGATTTCAACAAATGGAATCCGGAGGTGTGTATCAAGAACAGAATCCCCGAGTGCAATGACAACAAAGTGCAGGGAGTTTGTATCATCCAAGTAGACGCTAGTGTTTTTGAAGAGGGATGCATTTCTTTTGGGTGCATTATCAAAGATGAAGATATAATCGTTTTGTCGGCGTGCAAGGTAGAAGCGATGAACGTCGAGGTGGCCATGGCAGAAACATTGGCAATTAGGTGGAGTCTGAATCTGGCCAGAAGTAAAAACATAGAAAAGGTCTTGGTGCAGTCCGATTGTTTATCTGCGGTCGACTGCATAAACTGTTTTTCAAACATTGCGGTTCTAGAACCAATTGCAGCTGACTGTAGGAATTTGTGTAATAGTTTTAACTGTGCTTTTGTTGTTTTTATTCCTAGATCACAAAACTTTGTTGCTCATAACCTTGCTAGGTGTGGGTATAGGGAAGGTGACTGTATGTGGGAGGGAGAGACTCCTGCACTTTTTGTATCTGATCCTCCTTTCAATTAAATGAAATTGTCTTCCCATAAAAAAAAACGAAGAAAATCATTTTATACAATAGAAAAAACAATTATTGTTAACACAATTGACATTTGGATCAATTTTTAACACAATTATATCCTTGAACAAAACTTTACATCAAATACATCATCCCCTCAAAAGTCAATTATACGGGTGATAACAACATTTTAAATTTTTGTTAGTATATTTACAAAAATAATAAAATTTTAAGATGTATAATGGAAGAGAAAAGAAAAATGGTACAATCCAGATCTAACATCATTCTACTAGTCATAAATGTTGATCCAACATCATCAAATCACATCTTTTAATTCATTTTTTTTAAATATTTTTAAGAAATCAATGGTAATGGCAGAAAGAAATTATGGAAAACAGAAAGAAAGAAAAAAAGTAAGAGTAAAATTGTGATTTGTGAGTCATGATGGTGGTTGGAAACGTGAGAGTAAGAGATGAGAAGAAAATAATTATGGTGTGTGTGGGTATATTGTAAGATATCCTAGAACATTTTAATGTGATGGTTAACTTTTGTGGTTTACCATAAACCATTTGAATGGTGGTTCATCCTATATGACACCTGGGTTTTAATTGGTATAAGTGAAAGCTAATTTTTTTTGTTTTTTTATTATTTAAAATAGAATTAAATAAAACATGATTATGGAGAAAATTTACCTACAATTCCTTAGGTGTGATTTATGCAATTTGCCAATAAAAATATAACAAGTGTATTTTAACATCATTGAAGAGTGAAATAAGAGAAAATTGCATGTGTAAGAGGAGATTATACACTTGTCATATTTTCATTAAAAAATAGTACATATCACACATAAGAAATTGTATCTAAATATTCTTCTTAAATTATATTGTATAGTTGGATGAATATTTATCCATTTTTTTAAACAACAATACAAACAATAGTATTAAAAAGAATATACTCTAGGCACAAATTGTGCAAGATATAAGATCAATGCCAAAGTTTAATAATGTTCACAAAACGTATCTAAACTAGAAGTACACTATGGTATAGAGATAGAAACTTGTAGTGTTATATTTGGCAAAGTCTTTTATTAAGGCGTCTATCGTCTATCACATAAGTCGTATGGATGAAATTTGTAGATTCTCTATTTGTATGGTTGTCATTAATTTTAGTAAAACAAATTAGACAACAACATGTTAGATAGAATGTTTCAACATTGCAGAAAATATATGTTGAACATGATGTTCTATAAATTACATCTGGTGTAACATGTCGAACAAGATGTCATATGCAAAGATCATTCGACATCGTGACTAAGGGTTAAGATGGACTTTTGGATTCTGTTTTTAGTGTTACAGATGCAAAATATTGAAGGATAGAAAAACACTTAGAAAGGGGGGGATTGAATAAGTGTGACTTTAAAACTTGGACGATAAAAATAAATTGCACAATTATTTTTATCCTGGTTCGCTGTTAACGAAGCTACTCCAGTCCACCCCCGCAGAGATGATTTACCTCAACCTGAGGATTTAATCCACTAATCGCACGGATTACAATGGTTTTCCACTTAGTCCGCAACTAAGTCTTCCAGAGTCTTCTGATCACACACTGATCACTCCAGGAACAACTGCTTAGATACCCTCTAAGACTTTTCTAGAGTCTACTGATCAACACGATCACTCTAGGCTTAGTTCACTCCTAAGACTTCCCTAGAGTATTCTGATCAACACGATCACTCTAGTTACAAACTGCTCAGCCAACTGCTAAGACTTCCTAGAGTATACTGATCACACTGATCACTCTAGTTCCTTACAACTTAATGTAATTCTAAGAGTATTACAAATGCTTCTTAAAAGCGATAATCACAACTGTGATATTTCTCTTAACGTTTAAGCTTAATCTCACTAATATATTACAACAGCAATGTAGTGAGTTGATTTGATGAAGATTCTGAGTTTAGATTTGAACAGCGTTTCAGCAAGTTTGATATAAGTTGTTTTGGTGCAGAATCGTTAACCTTGCTTCTCATCAGAACTTCATATTTATAGGCGTTTGAGAAGATGACCGTTGAATGCATTTAATGCTTTGCGTGTTCCGTACAGCATTGCACTTAATGTTATACGCTTTTGTCAACTACCTCGAGCCTTGTTCACGCTGTGTCTACTGACGTAGCCTTTAGTAGCTTTTAACGTTCCTTTTGTCAGTCAGCGTAGTCTGCCACCTGTACTTCCTTCTGATCTGATGTTTGTGAATACGACGTTTGAATATCATCAGAGTCAAAACAGCTTGGTGCATAGCATCTTCTGATCTTCTGACCTTGAAGTGCTTCTGAGCGTGATACCATCTTCTGATCTTCAGTGCTTCTGATCTCATGTTCTTCTGATGCTTCCATAGACCCATGTTCTGATTCTGCTTCGACCATCTTCTGATGTCTTGCCAGACCATGTTCTGATGTTGCATGCTGAACCATTTGAGTTACAACTTCTGAGCGCTGAATTATGCGTACTCTTTATATATATTTCCTGAAAGGGAAATTGCATTGTATTAGAGTACCATATTATCTTAAGCAAAATTCATATTATTGTTATCATCAAAACTAAGATAATTGATAAGAACAAATCTTGTTCTAACAATCTCCCCCTTTTTGATGATGACAAAAACATATATAAATGATATGAATTTGCGATCAGAAAGAGTAGACGGCAAAAGACAAATTACACAGCTATAGCATAAGCATATGAATATGTCTCCCCCTGAGATTAACAATCTCCCCCTGAGATAAATAATCTCCCCCTGAAATAAATACTCGAAGAACTTTGATAAAAGACTTCCCTGATTATTTCGGTAGAGACGATCATATAAGCTTCTGCCTTCAGAGAATTCATAGCTTCTGACTTCTGCTTCCATTGGACAGCTTCAGAACTTGAATTTCTTTAGATCCTTAGAACACTCACAGCTTCTGATTCCTGCTTCCATCGTGGACAGCTTCAGAACTTGAATTTCTTTGATCTTCAGAACATTCACAGCTTCTGACTTCTGCTTCCATTCAGGACAGCTTCAGAACTTGAATTTTCTGGATCTTTTAGAACATTCACATCTTCTGATTTCTGCTTCCCTCGGATAGCTTCAGAACTTTGAATGTCTACCAACATTACTTCATGCTAGATTTGTATCAGAACATTGTTGAATGTACCAGAGCATCATCAGAGCATCTCTACATCCTGAAATGTTACAGAACAAAAAACTAAATGACAAAAGTCAGCATGAACGAGTTAGAACATAAAATGTATGTTTGAACACATTATATGTATCAGAGCCATATAGGCTGAAATAATGTATCAGAGCAAATAATGTATCAGAGCCATAACATTATATGTATCATAGCAAATAGAATTTTGTCAGAACAGGATAGACAATGATATTCAAATTCTATTATCAGTGCTTCTGATCCATTCTTCTTTCTTGCTTCTGATCTCTGAAGCTTGACAGCACTCAGCTTGCTTCAGTTTCCAAGAGCTTATTCCTTTTACATAATAACGCTTCTTATGGTTTTGCTTCTAGTGTTTGCTTATGAAGATTCACTTCACTTCTGTACCTGCAAAACACTCAAACCATATAGAACTTGCAGTTCTTGTTAGTGAATGTGTGGGAGCCTTTACCCAGCAACTGATAGATTAATCAAATCATTTATCATTTATCTTCTCCCCCTTTTTGTCATAACATCAAAAAGAATATTTTAAAAAAAAATTCAGATGCATAAAACGACAAAAGAAAACATTTACTGGAATGTGAAACACAAAGAAACTTTTCATTGATAACCAAAAGATATTACAAAAGGTTCCTATGTTTAACAAGATGAGAAACATTCCTAGCAAATACAAAGTAGAGTTTCCAAAGAGGAAATCACTACAAAAAATTAAAAACAGAACCCTAGCTAGACACGCTCTGTGTCAACCCATCAAGAATCCCGGAGGACTTCTTGTCTTCCAGACTGAAACCTCCACTGTAGGAGAGATCCCAGAACCAAGGAGGAAGTGAGGGACAGTTCACAGACAGAGAGCTAATGTTGCAAACGGGGCTTTCCCTCAACATAGAAGTCAAGAATATCATTCTTAACCTCCTCCCATAACTCAAGAAAGTCTTCTGTCTTTGGATGAAAGTTGATAACAACATCAAAGAAGAGTCTGACTTGAGCGGTATTAGAAGAGCCATCCCGAGATGCACAGAGATCTGTCGCCTTTGAGTCATGGAGCTTCAACAGACTTAGAGTGAACGCTAGGTTTTGAGAGAAGAAATGAAAAACGAGAGAGAGAGAGAGAGAAAAAAAAACTTTAAGAGGAAGACAAAGAGATAGGAAACCAAAAAACCATTTTGAAGAGTATTTAAAAGAAAATAAAGTGAAACGAATGAAGAAAAGCATTTAATGTTACGTGACGTGAGGAGAGATAATAAAGACAAATGAGGTGACTAGCACAGTTACCTATGGTCGGCGTCCCTTCAACTGCACGCGCGCTTATCCATGAATAGTAACGACAGGTTTACCATCCCGAGATAAAACGTAACAGCTGTTTTGCTTTAAAAGAGGTTCTGAATCAACTTAGACAATGAAACGTTAGTAATAACCGAATCATAATTTCTAAAAGATTTCAATCAGAACTTCTGACAAAAAAATGTTCCACATTCATTTCAGAAGATACTCATATATGAGAACTTCTCATCTTCTCATTCTGGGCATAAATCCATACTGATGTTCTTCAGAATGAACTTAAACCTATCTTCAGCCAGGGGTTTTGTAAAGATATCAGCCCATTGATGGTCTGTATCAACAAAGTTTAAAGATATGACACCCTTCTGAACATAGTCCCTTATGAAATGATGTTTAATCTCAATATGTTTAGCTTTTGAATGAAGAATAGGATTCTTAGATAAACATATAGCAGAAGTATTATCACAGAATATAGGAATGTTACTCTCAGATATTTGATAATCTTCTAACTGACTCTTCATCCAGAGCATCTGTGTACTACAACCAGCAGCAGCTACATATTCTGCTTCTGTCGTTGATAGAGCAATAGTTGCTTGCTTCTTGCTGTACCAGGAGATCAAATGACTTCCAAGAAATTGGCAACTTCCTGAAGTACTTTTTCTTTCAATTCTATCTCCAGCATAGTCAGCATCGCAGAATCCTACTAAGTTGTATTCTTTAGATTTTCTGTAAACTAAGCCAACATTAGTAGTACCTTTCAGATACCTTAGAATTCTCTTAACAGCAGTTAAATGAGATTCTCTAGGATCTGATTGGAATCTAGCACACAAACAAACACTGAACAGAATGTCAGGTCTAGAAGCAGTCAGATATAGAAGAGATCCAATCATACCTCTGTATAACTTCTGATCTACCTTCTTACTTACCTCATCCTTACCTAGGATGCATGTTGGATGCATAGGAGTTTTGGCTTCTTTGCAGTCCAGAAGATTAAACTTCTTCAGAAGTTCCTTCACATACTTGGTTTGGTGAACATATGTTCCTTCTGATGTTTGATTTATTTGTATTCCAAGGAAATACTTGAGTTCTCCCATCATGCTCATTTCAAACTCAGCCTGCATAGACTCAGCAAACTCCTTTCCAAGTGTAGCATTAGATGTTCCAAAAATAATATCATCTACATATATTTGACAAATTAAAATATCCTTTTCAAAGGTTTTACAAAAGAGAGTAGTGTCCACTTTTCCTCTAGTGAAACCATTATCTAGAAGGAAAGAACTTAAGCGTTCATACCAAGCTCTGGGAGCTTGCTTCAATCCATATAATGATTTCTTTAGTTTAAACACATGATTCGGAGACATAGAGTCTTCAAAACCAGGAGGTTGATGGACATAAACTTCTTCATCTATATAACCATTTAAGAAGGCACTCTTAACATCCATTTGATAGAGAGTGATGTTATGTTGAGAGGCAAAAGAAATTAATAGACGAATAGATTCTAACCTGGCCACTGGTGCAAAGGTTTCTGTATAATCAATCCCTTCTTGCTGACTATAACCCTGAGCCACCAGTCTGGCTTTGTTTCTTACCACTTCACCTTTCTCACTGAGCTTGTTTCTGAAGACCCATTTTGTACCAATTATATTGAATCCATCTGGTCTAGGAACAAGATCCCAAACATCATTCCTTGTAAACTGATTCAGTTCTTCTTGCATAGCAATTATCCAGTCTGGATCTTCTAGAGCATGATCAACAGAAGTTGGCTCGATCAAAGATACAAGACCTAATTGACAGTCTGCATTGTTCTTAAGGAATGCTCTTGTTCTGATTGGATCATCCTTCTTTCCAAGAATGACATCTTCTGAATGACCAGAGATGAGTCTGGATGATCTTCTGACAGATGGTTCTTCAGAAATACTTAGATCCTCCAGAGAAGCTGATACTTGATCTTCTGGTTCTTTGCTTCTGAGGAGCTCTGCTTCTAATGCGTTGCTTCTTGGCTCAACAACTTCTGATATATCAATATCACAATCTGCAAAATTATCAGACTGCTTTGGTTTTTCAGAACCAAGCTTATCATCAAACCTGATATTGATTGATTCTTCTACAACCAATGTTTCAGTATTGTATACTCTGTAGCCTTTTGAGCGTTCAGAATATCCAAGAAGGAAACACTTTTGAGCTTTGGAATCAAACTTACCAAGATGATCTTTAGTGTTCAGAATAAAGCATACACATCCAAAAGGATGGAAATATGAAATGTTGGGCTTTCTATTCTTCCACAATTCATAAGGAGTCTTATTTAGAATAGGTCTGATAGAGATTCTATTCTGAATATAGCATGCAGTGTTTATTGCTTCTGCCCAGAAATGCTTAGCCATATTGGTTTCATTGATCATGGTTCTGGCCATTTCTTGCAGAGTCCTATTCTTTCGCTCTACAACCCCATTTTGCTGTGGAGTTCTAGGACAAGAGAAATCATGGGCAATACCATTCTCTTTGAAGAATTCTTCAAAGGATCCGTTCTCAAATTCACCACCATGATCACTTCTGACCTTTATGATTTTACACTCTTTTTCAGATTGAATCTGAATGCAGAAATCAAAGAACACTGAATGAGTCTCATCCTTGTGTTTTAAGAATTTTACCCAAGTCCAGCGGCTATAATCATCTACGATGACTAATCCATATTTCTTTCCTCTGACAGATGCTGTTTTGACTGGTCCAAACAGATCAATGTGCAAGAGTTCTAATGGCCTTGAGGTAGACACAACATTCTTAGACTTGAATGCAGGTTTGGAGAACTTGCCCTTCTGACATGCTTCACAAAGAGCATCTGATTTGAATTTCAGATTAGGGAGTCCTCTGACCAGATTCAGTTTGTTAATCTGAGAAATCTTTCTCAAACTAGCATGACCTAATCTTCTGTGCCAGACCCACTGCTCTTCAGAAACAGACATAAGACAGGTCACCTTCTGACTCATAAGATCTTGCAGATCTGTCTTATAAATGTTGTTCTTCCTCTTGCCTGTAAATAGGATTGAGCCATCCTTCTGATTTACAGCCTTGCAAGACTTTTGATTAAAGATTATATCATAACCATTGTCACTCAATTGACTGATAGATAAAAGGTTATGAGTTAATCCTTCTACAAGAAGTACATTAGAAATGGAAGGAGAGTTACCAGACTTTATAGTTCCAGAGCCAATTATCTTGCCCTTCTGATCTCCTCCAAACTTGACTTCTCCTCCAGACTTAAGCACCAGGTCTTGGAACATAGACCTTCTTCCTGTCATGTGTCGTGAGCATCCAGAGTCCAGGTACCATGACATGTTGTGCTTTGTCCTTCTTGCAGCCAAGGATATCTGCAATAGGAATAATCTTGTCCTTAGGTACCCACATTTTCTTGGGTCCTTTCTTGTTAGTTCTCCTCAAGTTCTGATTGAACTTGGGTTTAACATTATAAGCAATAGGAGGAACAGCATGATAATTTTTAATGTGAGTTTCATGATATTTCCTAGGTTGTGTCACATGCTTCTTGGTGTGTGTTATGTGAAAACTTTGTGCATGTGAAGTGTGCCTAATATCATGAGAGTGGCCATACTTGAACTGATCATACAATGGCTTGTATGTAATTTTCATTTCATCAACAGGTTCAAGTTTGTATGGGGTTTCACCCTCAAAACCAATGCCAACTCTTTTGTTTCCAGACACAGCATATATCATAGAAGCTAGCTGACTTCTGCCAATACTTCTAGATAAGAACTTCCTGAAACTTAAATCATATTCTTTCAGAATATGGTTTAGACTAGGAGTGGATTTTTCTGAATTAGAAGGAGATCCAACATCATTGGATAATTTTAAAAGTTTGTCTTTTAATTCAGAATTTTCCAACTCAAGCTTCTTTGTTTCAAATTCAAATTGCTTTTTCAGCTTTTTGTATTTGAGACTAATCTGAGACTTGAGTTCCAGAAGTTCAGTTAGACCGGAAACTAACTCATCTCTAGTAAGTTCAGAAAATACCTCTTCAGAATCTGATTCTGATGTAGATTCTGATCCGTCATCTTCTGTCGCCATCAGCGCACAGTTAGCCTGCTCATCTTCTGAATCATCTTCTGACTCATCCCAGGTTGCCATAAGACCTTTCTTCTTATGAAACTTTTTCTTGGGACTTTCCTTCTGAAGATTTGGACATTCATTCTTGTAGTGTCCAGGCTCATTGCATTCATAGCACATGACCTTCTTCTTGTCAAATCTTCTTTCATCAGAAGATTCTCCACGTTCAAATTTCCTTGAACTTCTGAAGCCTCTGAACTTCCTTTGCTTGGTCTTCCAGAGTTGATTTAGCCTTCTGGAGATCAGGGATAGTTCATCTTCTTCTTCAGATTCTGATTCCTCAGGATCTTCTTCTCTGGCCTGAAAAGCGTTAGTGCATTTCTTGATATTTGATTTTAATGTAATAGACTTACCTTTCTTTTGAGGCTCATTTGCATCCAGCTCAATTTCATGGCTTCTCAAGGCACTGATCAGCTCTTCCAGAGAAACTTCATTCAGATTCTTTGCAATCTTGAATGCAGTCACCATAGGACCCCATCTTCTGGGTAAGCTTCTGATGATCTTCTTTACGTGATCAGCCTTGGTGTATCCCTTGTCAAGAACTCTCAATCCAGCAGTAAGAGTTTGAAATCTTGAAAACATCTTTTCAATGTCTTCATCATCCTCCATCTTGAAGGCTTCATACTTCTGGATTAAGGCAAGAGCTTTTGTCTCCTTGACTTGAGCATTTCCTTCATGAGTCATTTTCAAGGACTCATATATGTCATAGGCCGTTTCCTTGTTAGATATCTTCTCATACTCAGCATGAGAGATAGCATTCAGCAAAACAGTTCTACATTTATGATGATTCCTGAAAAGCTTCTTTTGATCATCATTCATTTCTTGCCTTGACAGCTTCACGCCACTGGCATTTACTGGATGTTTGTAACCATCCATTAGAAGATCCCATAGATCACCATCTAGACCCAGAAAGTAACTTTCCAGTTTATCTTTCCAGTATTCAAAGTTTTCACCATCAAATACCGGCGGTCTAGTATAACCATTGTTACCGTTGTATTGCTCAGCAGAGCCAGATGTAGATGCAGGTGTAGATGTAGACTTTTCACTTTCATCAACCATCTTTTAAATGAAGCGTTTTTCTCTTCCTGAATCTTTTCTAAACACGGTTAAGTGCTTGCACCTTAGAACCGGCGCTCTGATACCAATTGAAGGATAGAAAAACACTTAGAAAGGGGGGGATTGAATAAGTGTGACTTTAAAACTTGGACGATAAAAATAAATTGCACAATTATTTTTATCCTGGTTCGCTGTTAACGAAGCTACTCCAGTCCACCCCCGCAGAGATGATTTACCTCAACCTGAGGATTTAATCCACTAATCGCACGGATTACAATGGTTTTCCACTTAGTCCGCAACTAAGTCTTCCAGAGTCTTCTGATCACACACTGATCACTCCAGGAACAACTGCTTAGATACCCTCTAAGACTTTTCTAGAGTCTACTGATCAACACGATCACTCTAGGCTTAGTTCACTCCTAAGACTTCCCTAGAGTATTCTGATCAACACGATCACTCTAGTTACAAACTGCTCAGCCAACTGCTAAGACTTCCTAGAGTATACTGATCACACTGATCACTCTAGTTCCTTACAACTTAATGTAATTCTAAGAGTATTACAAATGCTTCTTAAAAGCGATAATCACAACTGTGATATTTCTCTTAACGTTTAAGCTTAATCTCACTAATATATTACAACAGCAATGTAGTGAGTTGATTTGATGAAGATTCTGAGTTTAGATTTGAACAGCGTTTCAGCAAGTTTGATATAAGTTGTTTTGGTGCAGAATCGTTAACCTTGCTTCTCATCAGAACTTCATATTTATAGGCGTTTGAGAAGATGACCGTTGAATGCATTTAATGCTTTGCGTGTTCCGTACAGCATTGCACTTAATGTTATACGCTTTTGTCAACTACCTCGAGCCTTGTTCACGCTGTGTCTACTGACGTAGCCTTTAGTAGCTTTTAACGTTCCTTTTGTCAGTCAGCGTAGTCTGCCACCTGTACTTCCTTCTGATCTGATGTTTGTGAATACGACGTTTGAATATCATCAGAGTCAAAACAGCTTGGTGCATAGCATCTTCTGATCTTCTGACCTTGAAGTGCTTCTGAGCGTGATACCATCTTCTGATCTTCAGTGATTCTGATCTCATGTTCTTCTGATGCTTCCATAGACCCATGTTCTGATTCTGCTTCGACCATCTTCTGATGTCTTGCCAGACCATGTTCTGATGTTGCATGCTGAACCATTTGAGTTACAACTTCTGAGCGCTGAATTATGCGTACTCTTTATATATATTTCCTGAAAGGGAAATTGCATTGTATTAGAGTACCATATTATCTTAAGCAAAATTCATATTATTGTTATCATCAAAACTAAGATAATTGATAAGAACAAATCTTGTTCTAACAAATATTTGGAGAATATTATGCAATCTAATACAACGCTTAATGTAAGGATAAAATATTTTATCTGTTTTAAAGATTTTCATGTTTTCTAAATATGGAGAATATTTAGGAAAATTTGATTGAAGATATATTTTTATGGAGAATATCTCGCAGATCTCTAGCAGTCTCCCTACTGCATTTTGAAGCCCAAGTCCAGACCAGATGTGTGCTATAAATAGCTAGCTACAAACCTTTTGAAAAAGCAGAGGTTACGGGATTAGGTTAGGGTTTGTCCTATTAATGCGAGCCTCTATATTATCATGTTGATATAAGAGATGGACTGTTTTATTGAGTTGTAAGTTCTTTCATGCATTCATAAGCTGCTAAGTATTGAATGTATGTGTATCGCTTAGTGATCGGTCACCAATTTCACTTATACTCTGCAAATTATTTGGTAAAAATCAGTCATTTCGGTAACACTGTGAATGGTTTGTTCTTTGTTTTAAGTAGTTCTTTCATGTTTTGTTAATCTAATTGTTAGTGGTAATTTTTAGTAGAATAGTTACTTTTGATCACTTTGTTGGTAGTTATTGGTTATTTCAGGTGTAAGGAAGAAGTGCCGAAAAAATGGGACGAGAACAGAAGAAAACAAAGCCAAAATTGCAAGGAAAGAAGCTGACGCGGGCGCCAGTGTCGTGGGACACGGCCATGTCAGCTGAAAAAGAGAAAAAAATGCTATTGGGAGCAAACAGAGGCTGACACGGGCGCCAGTGTCGTGGGACACAGCCGTGTCAGCTGATACATGAAAAAGAGCCTTTTTAAGAGAAAACAGAGGCTGACACGGGCGCCAGTGTCGTGGGACACGGCCGTGTCAGCTGATGCGGCCAGAATTTGTTTTTTTAGCTGTTTCATTATTTCAAGTCTCATTAAGGGCGTTCTCGACTTTTTACATGAATGAAATGTAACCTAACACTACTTAGATCTAGTTTGAGAGTTTTTTGGGGATTATCTTGGATCATATTGAAGAATTCTACGGTGAAGAAGAGAAGCTAACAAGGGTTTCGAGAACGGAGATTTTCAACGACAATCGCAATTGAAGATCAAAGCCTTCCCTAATTTTTGTAATGTTTATCATCTTTATTTTTAATTCTTCGAATATTACTATGAGTAGCTAAACCCCCCATTGTTAGGGGGGTGTCCCTGAATTGCCATTGTTATGAACCGTATTTTCGTCAATTTATGTTATTGAAGTTTTATGAGTTTATTTTTATTGTGCAAAATTCTTAATGCATTTTCTATCGGACAAATAGTTTTCGGATTCACGGATGAGATTTAGGTCGGACAAACCAACTCAACGCAATTTGCACAATAATACTTCGGTGAAATTGCTTAGGAATGAGGATTTAACCGCAGTAACCGTTTAATTCTTGATAATTTTTATTATAGCACTTGATGTTATCTTTAATAGCTAAGGAATTAGGATTAAAGATAAACACCAAAGGTTTTCCGTTAAGGAATTAAGGAAAACAACTCTTGAGATTCGGTAGTAGCTCATTATAACTATATTTCATAAATTGGGGAATAAAATTCATTGCGCGGCAATTTAAACACCTAACCTAGCATGCTTTCTCATATTGTCAAGAACCGTTATTTTACTTTTGCTTTAATTAGTTATAATTTATATAATTTCTCTACAAACCAACAAACCCCATGATATTTTGTTCAATTGAATCATTGTAAAACTTGCATTTCCTACGCAGTCCGCGAGTTCGATACTGGGTATAAACCTCTATTTAAAACTACATCGGTGAAAAATAGTACACTTGCTAATTTTCCGATCAAGTTTTTGGCGCCGTTGCTGGGGACTGCCAAAATATAAGTTTAATAATAATTCAATTGGATTTTTGTTGCTCTGCAACTAAAATTTTAATTTTCTGTTATTTTATTTGCTCACTACTAATAATTGTCTAATCTTTGTATGCGAGGTAAGGCCTCAGCAAAATTTCTTTTTGACGCAGAGCCAGAACGATCATTGCGAGCTAGACTTCGAAAAGCAAGACAAGAAAGACCGGAAACATCAAAAGCAACACTGACAGTTTCTGAATCTGAAGAAGAGGAAGTAATTTCGGTTCATTCCGAACATTTAGACACCGAGTCTGAAACCATGGCTGTAGATCCACCTCTAGTGGAGAGACTTCTCGGTGACTATGGAGGATTAAATGCTCCAACTGGACGTTTGACAATAGTAAATCAACAGATCAATGTTGCTCATTTTCAGTTGCACCCTTCAACGATCCAGCAACTCGAAAAGAGACCTTTTTCGGGAAAAATCAATGAAGATGCAAATAAGCATTTACAGAGATTTCTCACGATGACCACGTCGTTAAAAATTGAAGGACACTCTGAGGAAGTGAAAAAGTTGGTAATGTTTCCCTTTACCCTTTCAGAAGATGCTGAAGAGTGGTTCTACTCTTTACCTGCTGGGAGCATTACAACTTGGCAACAGATGGAGACGACATTTCTCAACGAGTATTTTCCTGCTTCTGTGTATATCCGTAAGAGGTATGACATAGTAAAATTTAAACAGAAGGAAGGAGAATCACTTGGAGATGCGTACAAGAGGTTTAAACGATTATTAGTTGCATGTTCTACTCACAATATGGATGCAACTAAACAGATGCAGAACTTTGTGAATGGCCTCAAGATGAAGACTAAGCAACTCATTGACATAGCTGCTGGTGGCTCATCTAATTTAACAACAGCCACTAGTATCAAGAAGATCATTGAAGCCATTGCTGCGAATGAGCATTTGGAATTATATGACCGTAGTGTAAGCCAGCCGGAAGGGATGATTGATTTAAAGTTGGCTAATCAAGTTGTGAAAATGGAAGACCAAATTGCAGCTGAAGTCGAGAGAAGACTCAAGAAGATGACTGTTGAGACTCAAAATGTGGCTCAAGTTCAACCGGCTCAGACGGTCAGTTGTGAGATTTGTAATGGCCCTCACCAAACTGTGTATTGTTTTGCAACTCCTCAACAAATTGAAGAGATCAAGTTCTTGAAGTAGAACAATCCTTATTCTAACACCTATAATCCGGGATGGAAGAATCATCCAAACTTCTCATGGAAAGATCAACAACAAGTTCCTCAGAAGGCAGAATGGGAAATAGCTATTGAGAGACTGGCTGGACAATATTCTCAGTTTCAAGAAGAGACAAGAAATAACTATAGGAACACAACAGCTTCAATAAAAAATCTGGAAGTTCAAGTGGGTCAGATAGCACAACATCTCACTCTACAGGCACAAGGCACTCTTCCAAGCTCAACTATGGCAAATCCAAAAAACCAAGAGAAAATTAATGTTGTCTCAACAAGAAGTCAGAAAGCGCCAGAGCCTGAAGAAGAAGAGGAAATAAATGACAATTTAGTCATAGAGGTAGATCTGGAAGTGAGAGAAAATCCGAAAGAACCCGAAGTAGTGGTACCACCGGTTAAGCCACTTGAAGAGAAAAATAAGAAAGAAACTAAACCGGCGATCAAGCTACCTTTCCCCTCCAGAGTGACAAAGAAAGATTCAAAAGAGAAAGACTTTGAGAAGTTTATTGCAATGTTCAAAAAGTTAGAGATCAACTTACCTTTCTTTGAAGCACTTGAAAATGTGCCTGCATACAAGAAATTCATGAAGGAGGTAATTTCAAAAAAAAAGGTTAGTGGGGGATGAAACAGAAATTGTGACTGAAAAGTGTGGTAGAGTCTCGCCAGCAAGGAAGATCCCCATTAAGAAGAAAGACCCTAGAGTGGTGGCAATACCGTGCACCATCAATTGCAGAGTGCTCAAGAAGGTGTTAATTGATTCTGGTTCTAGTGTGAGTTTGATGCCATTGTCCATCTTCAAAAAGCTGGAGATTGGAAAAATAAGCGAGAGTGAAGCAAAGTTGAAATTCGCTGATCACACTATTAAGAAGTCATATGGGATAGCCGAAGATGTAATGGTAGAGATTGACAAGTTTGTCTACCCAGTTGATTTCCACATCATGGACATTCCTGAGGATGAAGAGACTCCAATCCTTCTTGGGCGACCATTTCTGCTTACTAGTCGCTGCAATTTGGATATTGAAAAAAGGGAACTCGTAGTTAAATCATTTGATGAGGAGGTAACACTGAAGGTGTTAGAAGTCAAAAAACAAGCTGCTAGTGGGAATAATCAATCTAAAGTTGGTATGATCAGAAGTGAGGGAGCCAACAAAAGTCCACATCATCCCGAAAAAGTTTCAAGTATCATCTCTAAGGTGGCCTCAGCTCTTACACCTATAAAAATTCATGCAGTAATTCAAGAAATCAAGAAGAAGAAAACAGTGGAAAGTAAAGGTGAGACGATGAAAGTGGGTAGTAACTTGAAGAGAAAAGTGGTCCATACTTCTCTGCTTCATAAGTTTGTGCTTGCGGAAGTGACAAGCAACCAAGTTTGGAGGAGGAAGTACCCTCCTTAATAAAGGGTATTGGACCGTCGAGCCATGCGACGTTAAACGAAGCGCTTCGTGGGAGGCAACCCACAGTTTTAATAATGCGGTTTACTTTTTGTTTTGTTTTCAGAAGAAAAAAAAGGCGGGTCTCTTCGGTGAAAGCTAGGAAGCGGCAGCTGGAGTCGCAGTACCCTCTGTGAGTTCACCCTCACTATCTTGAATTTAAACATTAAGGTCAATGTTTGGTTCAAGTGTGGGGGGGTTTTATTGCTTTCAGTTTTTAGTTCCAGTTATTCTTGTTTGTTTTAGTTATTTCTGTTTAATGTTGACCTTCCAGTGTTATAGATTGATGTGCTTTATTGGATGATTGATGGAGTAGTAAGGAAAGGATGAACGAGACAACTCAATCTTGCACCAAAAGGCATCCCTGAAAGTTGATACAACCGAAAGAAGTAGTTGAACGCAACTTGATGACACCGGACTGAGATTGAAAGCTGGTACATACGAACCGGAAAAGAAGCGACATTACACAATAAGCACTCGGGATCCTGTAAGCTATGCCCAACATGGTGAGATCATAAAAAGCCAGAAATTTATCATCATGAGAGAGTAGTCAGGTATGACTTTATCACTTTGAATTTGCGTAAGTTCTACTCATATGACACTACATGATAACACACACTGAGGCACGTTTTTTTTTGTTTCCCCTTGAGCCTTTCTAGCCGTCCTTTATTTATGTTTATCCATTGCAAACCCCTTTGAGCCTGTATCCCTTGTTTGTTTTTTTTAAACCGCATATATTACCCCTTGGCCAAAAAGAAAAAAAAAATTCCCTCTTACCCGTGCTCGGCATAAACGTTGTGGATGTAGAAACTGTGCAAAATTCTAAGTTTGGGGTGGTGAACCTTATACGAAAAGGGCAAGTGTGAAAAAAAAATGTGGAGACTCTTGAATGCTCCAGAAAAAAGAGAAGAAAAAAAATATAGAACTCATAAAAACACACTTGTCCAGGCTAAATGACTTGGTTACATTTGAAACACTCGAATAATTGAGTGAAGTTAAAGAGTCAATGTTAAACCCCATCGTATTCAAATAAGCACAATGACAAGAAAGAAAACATGACTGCCTAGCCCCCAAAACCTTTGTGTATCAGTTTCCTTGTTTATCCCACCTGTCCTAAGCCCCGTTACAATCCAAAGACCTCAAAAAGTGTGTGCAAAGTGTTTGTGTATGAAAGTAGAATTTGTTCAAATTTAAAAGTTGATATTGCATATTGTGATTTATGAGTGAATTGCTTTTAACTGTGAGAGACTTGGTGAGAAGTGTGAAAAAGCTTACAGGTGAAGGAGAATTTTAATGTGAAAGTGGAGCGGAAAATTCGGGGAGTAAAAGCTAGCACGATTGACCGGAAGGGTGGAAGTCGAGTTGTGAAAAACACGGTTGTATTGTGGAAGCATAAATTTAGGGGTGACCTTTGTTTGATGTCTCAGGCATTGCTTGAGGACAAGCAACGAGCTAAGTTTGGGGTTGTGATCGGTCACCAATTACACTTATACTCCGCAAATTATTTGGTAAAAATCAGTCATTTCGGTAACACTGTGAATGGTTTGTTCTTTGTTTTAAGTAGTTCTTTTATGTTTTGTTAATCTAATTGTTAGTGGTAATTTTTAGTAGAATAGTTACTTTTGATCACTTTGTTGGTAGTTATTGGTTATTTCAGGTGTAAGGAAGAATCGCCGAAAAAATGGGACGAGAACAGAAGAAAACAAAGCCAAAATTGCAAGGAAAGAAGCTGACGCGGGCGCCAGTGTCGTGGGACACGGCCATGTCAGCTGAAAAAGAGAAAAAAAATGTTGTTGGGAGCAAACAGAGGCTGACACGGGCGCCAGTGTCATGGGACACGGCCGTGTCAGCTGATACATGAAAAAGAGCCTTTTTAAGAGAAAATAGAGGCTGACACGGGCGCCAGTGTCGTGAGACACGACCGTGTCAGCTGATGCGGCCAGAATTTGTTTTCTTAGCTGTTTCATTATTTCAAGTCTCATTAAGGGCGTTCTCGACTTTTTACATGAATGAAATGTAACCTAACACTACTTACTTAGACCTAGTTTGAGAGTTTTTTGGGGATTATCTTGGATCATATTGAAGAATTCTACGGTGAAGAAGAGAAGCTAACAAGGGTTTCGAGAACGGAGATTTTCAACGGCAATCGCAATTGAAGATCAAAGCCTTCCCTAATTTTTGTAATGTTTATCATCTTTATTTTTAATTCTTCGAATATTACTATGAGTAGCTAAACCCCCCATTGTTAGGGGGGTGTCCCTGAATTGCCATTGTTATGAACCGTATTTTCATCAATTTATGTTATTGAAGTTTTATGAGTTTATTTTTATTGTGCAAAATTCTTAATGCCTTTTCTATCGGACAAATAGTTTTCGGATTCACGGATGAGATTTAGGTCGGACAAACCAATCAACGCAATTTGCACAATAATACTTCAGTGAAATTGCTTAGGAATGAGGATTTAACCGCAGTAACCGTTTAATTCTTGATAATTTTTATTATAGCACTTGATGTTATCTTTAATAGCTAAGGAATTAGGATTAAAGATAAACACCAAAGGTTTTCCGTTAAGGAATTAAGGAAAACAACTCTTGAGATTCGGTAGTAGCTCATTATAACTATATTTCATAAATTGGGGAATAAAGTTCATTGCGCGGCAATTTAAACACCTAACCTAGCATGCTTTCTCATATTGTCAAGAAGCGTTATTTTACTTTTGCTTTAATTAGTTATAATTTATATAATTTCTCTACAAACCAACAAACCCCATGATATTTTGTTCAACTGAATCATTGTAAAACTTGTATTTCCTACGCAGTCCGCGAGTTCGATACTGGGTATAAACCTCTATTTAAAACTACATCGGTGAAAAATAGTACACTTGCTAATTTTCCGATCACTTAGGTATCATTGATACAGTTATCTAAGTGTGTGTTGCTTTATCATGTTGATATAAGAGATGGACTGTTTTATTGAGTTGTAAGTTCTTTCATGCATTCATAAGCTGCTAAGTATTGAATGTATGTGTATAACTTAGGTATCATTGATACAATTATCTAAGTGTGTGTTGCTTGTGATTCAAGCTATTGTTCTTGGAAGAACTCTTATAAATATATTATCCATCAAGAGGATAGAGGACTCTCAAGTAACACATACTTATACACACTCAACACTACTCAAAGAGCATTCTACTCCAAGTAACCCTGACCACATAACTTCAACCGCCTGCCTAGCAACGCCGACCACTAGCAAGACCTCTCACCTCACGTGGGTTATTCCCTTAAACAACCTCAAAAACCACCGTACAGGGCTGGTTTTACGACCGGCTTTAAATTTTAAGTTTATAACTTAACCTACAGAGTCGTCACCTACGTTTTTATTTTATCCTAAGGATAAGGGTAAACATGGGAGAAAAAACCTAATATTATTGAGATTGGGTAAGTTGAGAAATTAGGGTTAAGGGAAGGTGTTAAGGACTTCCTTAAGGTTTTCTATGTCTTCTAAACAAGGTTTCTATGTCTTCTAAACAAGGTTTATGATAAGAGTATTACAGTAAGGTTTATGGTTTACGATAAAGAAATATAATCCAATTATAGAAAATAGGGTAAAGGATAAAACCTTAAACCTATTGAGATTTGGGGAAAGGGGACTCGTTCGGTTGCCCGAATGCCTACGTACCTCCTTAATGGAAGAGGATCAAAGTCAACGGTTGCCTGAATGCCTACGTACCTCCTTAATGGAAGGAGGATCAAAGTCAACGTAGTTCGTAGGATTTGTTGGTGTTTTTTTATGGGATTATATGCATTTATTTGTATGCTGAAAGTGTTTTAGAATGTTTACGCAGTTCGTAATTCGTAGTTAACAATGAATTTAATATGGCATATAATCCCTATTTTTTGTATTTTTTATTTAATAATTATGTTAAATTGAATTAGAAAAGTTAAGTGTTTTAGCTTAATTTTGAATCGTCGAAGAAGGTCAGGTCTTCATCAGAATTAAATCGCTCTTGGCGAAGTGATTGATTCGATTGAGTCTTGATAAAGAATTTCGATCTTTATCAGAATTAATTCACTCGAGGCGGAGAAATTTGACTTTGTTCATTTATCGCTTTGAGCGATAGCGTTTGATTATTGCTCAAGGCATAAACCAAATTTCGCATGAATTTTAAATGTTTCGTTGAATAATACATCGGTAAGGTGTTAAGTCGACCTATTAGTTACCCGTGGATATGGTGGATGTATATCCGTTTATTCTATTATTTGCGAAGAATTATACTCCCTCCGTCCCACAATGAAGTGATCAATTTGGAATAAAATGATGTCCCAAAATAAATGATCCATTTCAATTTCCAATACATTTTTTACAATTCTACCCTCTAATTATTAAAAAGTTCACAACTCCCAATACATGATAAGGGTACTATGGTAAAAAATAATATTATCTCTCTTACTTTTTTACACTTTTCTTAATCGGTGTGAAATGGTGTGATGAATCACTATTGTGGGACGGAGTAGTAATTAATACAATTATATAGAAAAAATGATTAATGTTAGTAAGTGTTTATAAAATATGGTTAGAGATTTAAAAATTTAATTACTATTACAAATATCATTATTAATGTATTATTTATTTAATTATTATAAACATTTTTTATATATGGACAAGAAAGGAACACAAGTATTTTTTATCTTTATTAATTAGAAGAGTTAAAACATTTTTGTGTTATGATTTTTTTATTGTTTTTTTTGTGTTAATAATAAAAATAATAATAATAATAATCAAAATAAAAAAATAATTAAAAGACATTTGACTCATTGAAATTTGTTTAAATAAATAAATAATAAAACAACAATTTGAAAAAAATAGAGAAATGGAGAAACGTGGATGTTCTTCTCATATCTCAAAAGAAAATTTTAA
The DNA here is from genome assembly GCF_029867415.1 of Vicia villosa. Lineage (NCBI taxonomy): Eukaryota > Viridiplantae > Streptophyta > Magnoliopsida > Fabales > Fabaceae > Vicia > Vicia villosa. Next base: position 226,244 of record NW_026705731.1, read on the forward strand.
ACATCAACCAATCAATGGTTGACACATGGCATTAAAAAAGAGAAAAAGAAAAATACAAAATTAAATAGAAAAAGGTGAATAAACATTGAAATAAATTTGGGTAGAAACTACCAGCCCCTTTTTACAATACCCTAACCTTCTCTCACTCGTTTTTTTTCTTTCAGATTGCAAAAACTCTCTTAAATTCTCCACCCTCTCTCCTTTATTCAAACCACAAAATAAAATTACTCCGCAAGGCAATTCAAACGAGTAATAAATCAATTAATCCAACACAAATTAAGAGGAGAAGAAGAGGTGGTTACCGGATTTGCTTCTGCGGATCGCGACCGAAAATCTGTCCGTGCGGAGTGCGATTTGGATGACGGTTGGGCGAGCAAGGCGGCGTTGGGAGGTCCGATTGGGAGGTGGCCGCACGGTTGTTTAGTGTGGTGCTGCATTCATCGCGGTCCGACGATTTGTGCGGTTCTGTTTCTCGTTCTTCTTTTGATGAAAGCTTTGAAAAGTTGACAAGTTAAATAAGATATTGGTTTATTTTATGAATTGTTTTGGTGTAGAGATAATGGTTGGGGAGTTTGTGTGTACAGTGCAGGTTATGTTTTTTTTTTGTACGTGAAGTGTAGATTGTGGATGGAAATTGGCCTCGGATGAGAATCTACGGGGAATAGAAAATCGGCCCCCCTGTGCAATTGTATGAGTATATTTATATTAAAGAAAATTAGGGTTTTTTGAAAAGGAATAAAATAAAACTTGATCAAAATAATTAACAAAATTTATTTGGTTTGATTTAGTGATCATATTTAATTAAGAGAATTTTTTTATCCACATCCCTATCTTCTTGGTGACCCTCAGTGAAATACCGTAAGTGTCCCTTTTCTTCGGAAATGTATTTCCGAAGTTGAAAAAAAGACTGATTTTGGAAATGCATTTTCGAAATCACCTTTTTTTTACGTAAAAAATATATTTCGGAAATACATTTCCGAAATAATGTGCGTTTTTGCTATTTAAACAAAACAGCCTCCCCCCAAATCATTTACCCTAAATCATTCAAAAATCCAAAAATTCGTCTGAACCAGTTGCATAACCACCAAAGGCAAATTTAAAGACCATCAAAGGCTACTTCAAAGGCTCTTAAACTACTTCTAAAGTACCTCCAACAACATCTCAAATCAGTAAGTTTTCTAAACTTTCAATGTAGGTTTGAATTTGATATTAGGGGTGTTATAGTGTAGTTCATTTAAGTTATTACATGTTTGGTCAAAAAAAAAAAAAGTTATTACATGTCACTGGTGTTGTTTAGATAGGAAAATTGAGGTTTTGATGCACTTAGGGCAAGCTTTTGGATTTTCTGCAAAAATGGTGTCGCAAGTGTTTTCGGAAGTGCATTTCCGAAAACACCTCCCTGACCAGTTTTAGAAATGCACTTTCGAAGTTGACCCAAATGTTTTTTTTTTTTAAATTTTGTTGATTGTTTAGCCTTCTAACCTGTTCACTTATGGATTTCAATTGTTTCAGGAAAATGGTAGGCGACCCAGCTAGAATTAGACAGGGGAGAGAGACACTGACAGCGTCAGCTAGACGCGAGCGAGCGGCGCAGCTTGCATCGATGTGGGGATGTGGTGGAGTACGAGCACCCGCTCAGACAGATGAGCCTGGTTCCTCGTCTGGATCGAGGAGTCGGCTGGCTAGGGTATCTTCTTTCCGTCAGGAGGAGGTACGGGAGGAGGAGGAGGTGAGATACCAGGAGGCGGAGGAGGAGATACCTGATGTTGATCCTCCACACGGGGAGGAGGAAGAGGAGGGCTACCCGGGAGGGCCTAGGGACACGTCCGTGCTGATTTCCTACCACGAGCACGTCGCTCGACGTGTCTGGGAGGGAGAGGTATTTTTTATAATTTATTCGACTTTATTTAACGGTTTTTTATTTAGCTTTTTATTCCACATTTTCTTAACGGTATAATTAACAATGTTTTTTGTTTTTGTTGTAACAGGAAAGGCCGACTTTAAAAATGGTGAACCACGCGCGGAAGATTTTTGGTCTCTTTAAACCAGAGGCGCAGTGCTTCAATGATGCGGTGACTGCTTCCGGGTTAGGTGGGTTGTGCATGACCGGGTATACCACCATCAGCCACGGCATGCAGGGGGCTTTTGTGGAGCGGTGGCATAGGGAGACGTCTTCTTTCCACTTACCAGTTAGGGAGATGACGATCACCTTGCACGATGTGCATTGTCTTCTCCACTTGCCGATTAGGGGGATGCTGCTGAACCATTCCTAGATCCAGAGGGTTGATACGATCGAGTGGATGGAGATCTATCTGGGTATGGACCCTTATATGGCTGATTATGAGTGCCGGACGACAAATGGGCCTCATATCCGGTTCTCCATATTGAGCAAGCTGTATGAGCACCACTTGGTGGCGGCGGCCGATTCTGAGGAGGCGGGTAACGACCTATTATGGAGTATCATCATGCCTGCGCTCTCCGGTGTTGGTTCATATTTTTGGTAGGCACTGCATTCTTTGTGGACAAGAGTGCAAGATACGTCGACGTGACCTACCTCCGCTACTTCATGGACGTGACTACCGTTCACCAGTGGAACTAGGGGTCAGCTATTCTGGTATACCTATACCAGAAGCTGAATGAAGCCTCCAACTGGAAGACCAGGCAGATGACCGGATCCACCATACTCCTAACGGTACTATTCATTTTAATTGTTTCATTTATTTATGATTCATATTTATTTTTAATACATTATCGTGTTAGTGTTTCAGGGCTAGATCATCTCTTACTTCCCTCGCATCCACGGCTTCGCCATTGATACTGCGTACGAGGATGCCATACCCAGGGTCGCCCGATATGTTCTCCAAAGGGGGAACAATGCAGTGGGACCATATCGCGGGTACCTCAACCGCACAGCTCACGATGACATTCCTTGGAGGCCATTCAATGACTACACTGTTGTTGTCCCCTTTGATCGCATCGCGTTATACTCTGGTTGGTTGGCATGCGGTACCAACACCTTGGTGAGGTATCTCTATAAGCGGTGCATGCGGCAGTTTGGACATGTGTAGATGATATCGAGATCACCTTTTGAGGCTGCTCCCGACACAGTTACCCGAGTGGAGCTCACTGCCATATTTAAGGACTGGGAGCGTCATTTGGTCCTGGAGGAGTATCGTCGCATGCAGGCCACCCAGGAGTGGCATTGTGTAGAGGGGTACGTCACATGGTTCTATCGGGTGTCACATTCTCTGATGACAGCCGACGCTCCCGGCGCTCCTAGGCCAGCATACGAGGAGATCCTAGAGAACCAGCAGACCGAGGATGACAATGCCATTGATCTCCTGCCGATATGCCAACAGATAAAATGCTTGGGCGGGACGCGTTGGAGCGATGTATCATTGATTAGGGCGGTCCAGAGGCAGTCGCCGTGGTGGGGAGGATGGTCGTTGATGCTGGCGGTGCAGCGGCATATAGGAGGCAGAGGAGGTCCCAGGGAGTTAGGGTTAGGCATACACAGTAGGGGTTCCGGATTATTTTTCTTGGATTTTATTGTATTCAGGTTATATTTATTGACATTCACGTACATTTTCGCACACTATTACTATTTTATTCGGCTTGTATATATTATTCGGCTTGTATTTATTATATTAGTATTTTATGTTGATATGTCGTTTATTTTATTCGGCGTTTTCGTTTAATTAAAAATAAGGGGCTGTTAAGTAAAACATAAAAAAAAAAACACAATTTCTGCATAATTCGGAAGTGCACTTCCAAAAACCCCCAAAAATGTGAAAAAGGTGTTTTTGGAAGTGCATCTCCGAAAACACCCCCATTTGGCGTTTTCGGAAGTGCATTTCCGAAGTCTGGAAAAATCTTTAAAAAAAAAAACTTCGGAGATACATCTCCGAGGCAGGAGCAACTTGGGAATTTCGCTGGGGTCACCCCATATATAGGGGGGTCAATAAAGAAATAATTAATCCTTATTGATACCTTTTTTAAAAGATTGTAACTTATTGATGCGTTTGATTTGCAAAAGTACAAATGGACAGGATAAATAAAATTTACTACAATACATTTATATATATATATATATATATATATATATATATATATATATATATATATATATATATATATATATATATGAGGAGGTATCAAATTACACAAACTATTATATTCATTTACAATATTTTATTTAAAATTCAATGGCTATTAAAATAACACTTTAAAACCAATTATGACATATATATATATATATATATATATATATATATATATATATATATATATATATATATATATATATATATATATATATATATATATATAATGTATTTACATGTAATGTGAAATAATTAATGTCAAATATATTTACATGTAATGTACCTAAGATTCTCATTAAAATATGGTACACGCTCACACGCGAGTTTTATCTTTTAATTTAAAAAACAAAAAGATTTTCATTAAGATATTAATTTTTTTAAATTAAGAGATTCATATATATACATATATTTTCATTTACATGTATTGTACAAAATATTTTCATCAAGATATTCTTTTAGGTTTTTAAAAAATATCTCATTGTTTTTTTTCAATTTTATTTAAATTAAATTACATTCTATTAATTAAAATTAAAGAATAAAATTTACATAAAAACTAAAATATATATAAATAATAAATATAAAATAATTTAATTGAAAATAAAGTATATATAAGAAATCATTCTAAAATTTTAAAACAAATAAAATGTCATAGCACTGTACTGATGAGATATCATTTTAAAATTCCTTGAAACTAGAAAATAAAATAATGTCTATAATAATAACTATAAATATCTTCGATCTCCATGTGCTAGCTTCCTTTTATCCATCTTTCATGATAAGTATACACGAGTTATGTGATTTAGTCATTGCATGAAGACCTGTAAAATAGTATGAAGCATTATAACTATAATATCATGTTTGTACTATTATAATTCTATAATATTTTATCAAACAAAATTATATACAAATACTTACAAAATGAACATGTCAAGTTGTTTTATTTTTGCAAGTTGATTGATAGTGACCATATTCTCCACAATATTTGCATGCCCTTCTTTTAACTAGTATCTTATCCATCGACAATTCTAGACCACTTTTATATCTTTCTTGTACACAGGCACTGTCAGAATCTTTTCTCTTTCTACCTTTTGTTTGTGACACATTGGGGTCTTGGATGATAAAATTCGAAACATTATCAAGTGTGTCATCTACATCTTGTTGTTGCAAATCTATAGGAGCATCATTTACATTGGAGAATTTTAATCCCATTGTTTCCAAAGTATTACAAATACGCTCAAACTCTACCATAATAAACTCATATGCTTCTTTTGATTGTTTAGAAAATTTGAAAATTTGCTAAATTGTTGATGCAAGTGTACGCTTCTCAAAGTATCCACCTCATCATTATGAGAATCCATAACACTAACCTCCATGTATCTATTAGCTTCTTTTGTCCAGCGATGCAATATATATTGACTAGGAATTTGAAGTATATTTTTAGTTTGAAAAATTGTCAAAATGTGTCTGCATAATATTCCCATAAATTCAAAAAGCTAACAACTAAAAGTAGCATCCTTTGAGTCTAAATTTATATCAACGATGAATTTGTCTCGATCTTTAAAACAATTGGATATTTGATACCTATATTGTGAGCCATTTTTCTCAATCTTGTGCTTTGTAAATTGGCTAACAAGTGCAAGCCCATGTTGAAATTTTCCAAACATATTTCTTGTATAAATCGATGCTGCATGCTCCTCTATTTTCGATTTGATACTCAAAATGCGTGATTTATGTTTAGACTCAAAGTCCTATCTCTTTTCAGCTTCATAACGATTATTAAATGCCTTTTCAAATTTTACCACAAATTCTTGTAGTGTTGTGGTTGAATTAACAAAAGAGTCAAAAAAAGAATTGATGCTCTCACTTCTTTGTGTAGTATTCATACCGGAAAAAAAAGTTTTTCTGTTATAAATGGGTATCCATGACTCTCGAATTTCAAACAACCGCCGAAGCCATTCATTTTCTTATAAATTGTAGGTATCCATTATTTGCTGCCAATCAACTTCAAAATCATTTACAATTGGTGATTCTCTAATGCATCTCTTTAGCTCATGCTTAAACTTTGAACTTTTGTGATATATATGTGCAAGCTTTTCTGGAAACTTCTTTCTTATGTGCCACAAACATAAACGATGACGGGTTTGTGGAAATACCTTAGTCACTGCAGCTCTAATAGCTAAGTCTTGATCTGTTATTATTGATATTGGTTTTTTCCATTCATTGGTTCAAGCCAAGTTTCAAATAACCATGTAAAATATATTTCTGATTCATCTTGTAATAATGCACAGCCAAATAAAATTGATTGGAGATGATGGTTTACCCCAGTAAATGGGGCAAATGGCATACTATATTTGTTGGTTTTATAAGTAGTGTCAAAGGTAACAACGTCTCCAAAATGTTGATAAGCTAACCTTGATCTGGTATCAACCCAATTTTTTTTACCATTCTAGCTTCATCGTCACACTGTATTGCATAGAAAAAATTAGAATTTTGAGCTTGCTTGTGCTTGCAATAATTAAAAACTGCTTGTGCATCTCCGATATCCAAATTATTCGTTCGAACATTTCTCATGTGATTCCAACAGTCTATTAGAAAACGCTAAATCACTTTCCTTAAACATTGAAGCAACCTTTCCAGTAGGCAAACCTTCTTCACTAAACTTCTCAATAAGATTTTTTGCAGCACTATTCATATTTTTATGACACCTCAAATAAGATACACTTTTGGGACTAGCCATGACATCATACCTATAAATTTTGAGCTTAATCTATAATGATTTACTATGTCATTGAATTACATCAAAATTAACGTTATATGAAAGCTCATTTTGACGTTAATCTTTGGATATCTTGATCGTATAACAAATCATTATAGATTAAGCTCAAACTTTATAGGTATGATCTATATGATATTATGTTTCAATCCAACGGTTGAATTTAAAAAATATTAATTCGAAATGTAATTATTGAACGAGTGTAACTCTTAGGGTGTAATTTGATCCCTCCTCTCTCTCTCTCTCTCTCTCTCTCTCTCTCTCTCTATATATATATATATATATATATATATATATATATATATATATATATATATATATATATATATATATATATATATATATATATATATATATAACTGGTCCTATAAGAAAAGGAAATATTATATTAAGGTGTTATTTTAATAGCCATTGGATTTTAAGTAAATCAAAGGTTGTAAATGAGTGTAATAGTTGGTGTAATTAATTGGTGTAATTTGATCCCTCCTCTCTCTCTCTCTCTCTCTCTCTCTCTCTCTCTATATATATATATATATATATATATATATATATATATATATATATATATATATATATATATATATATATATATATATATATATATATATATATATATATATATATATATATATATATATATATATATATATATATATATATATATATATATATATATATATATATATATATATATATATATATATATATATATATAGGGAGCGTATCCGGTGAGAACTGATATCTATTGTGAGAAACGATAACTATTCATATCAATCGTCAGATTTAATTGACGTCTAAGATTTAAAAATTCCATATCAAGAACAACATAGTGAATTATTTTCTATTAAGCTTAAAATTTAAATATTCTATAAAAAGAAATTCTTACCATAAATAATTTTATTTTTTGATTAAATCATTATTAAAATATTTTTTAGAAAATTACTTAATATTTAGTTAGAATATTATAATTATGAAATATAACTCAACATATTCAGTATTTTTATTTAAAATTAAAATCTTCTAAATTTTAAATATTTTTCAATACTAAAAGAAGAATTAAAAAATAAAAAATCAGAAAAATAGTAATTTATTTTTGTTTTTTTACACTTTTTTAAAATGCCAAAATTATATTCATTTTAAAATAGTTAGATGCATAAATTATTTACTACTCTCTCTAGTGAAAACTTTTATTAAAAAAATTATATCATTTGATTTTATTTTAAAAATTTAACTCTAAGAAAATTAATTTAATTAATAAAACTATTTTCTCATTGTATTTTGAAATTTATATATATTTATTTTGTTGAATAAACTGCTCTAAAATTACTTTTGAAATCAAACAAGACTTAATAACAAACAATTAAGATTATAAATAAAAAATTTAACACTAATTAAATATTTTGTTCCTTGAATCAGCAATAACTTAAAGAAATCAAATAATTTGATTTTTTTTAAATAATTGGTATTTGGTGAAGTTATAGTTTTTATATATCAATGTGAGTTAGTTTGGTCCTTTGTTAGGTAGAAGCAATCATTTATTTATTTTTAGAAAATCAAATTATTTTATTATTTTTAATTATTGATAATTTAAGGAATGAACTATGTATTAGTATTAAATTTTTTACTTAGAAATCTTTATTATATTAATATTAAAATATTGTATGTCATGTTTGCATTTAAAATTATGTCTTGAACAATTTATTTACCCAAAGTAAATTGTGAAAAAATATAGTTATATAAAATTCTAAATACATGTTAAAATATGTTTTTCTTTAAATTAATTATATAAGAGTTTATATTTAAAAAAATTAAATGACATAATTTTAACAGTTGAAGCATAAACTATTTACTCGTCTTCCTGGTATTAAAAAAAATAAAAAACAAAACAATTAATACTATTTTTCTGATTTTTTTTATTTTTGAAATCTTCTTTTAGAATTGAATATTATTAAAAAATTAGAAAATTTTAATTTTAAATAAAAATACTCAATACGTTTGAGTTATATTTTGTACTCATAATATTCTAACTTATTATAATATTCTAATTTAATAAGTATTTTTATAAAAAATATTTTTACAATGATTTAATAAAAAAATAAAATATTTATGGTAAGAATTTCTTTTTATAGAATATTTAAATGTTAATCTTAATAGAAAATAATTCACTATGTTGTTTTTGATATGGAATTTTTAAATCTTAGACGTCAATTAAATCTGATGATTGATATGAATAGTTATCGTTTCTCACGATAGATATCAGTTCTCACCGGATACGCTCCCTATATATATATATATATATATATATATATATATATATATATATATATATATATATATATATATATATATATATATATATATATATATATAAAATAAAAGAATATGTATTTTCATATTATAAATATTAATAGAGGGTAATCAGAGAGAATATTTATTTTTAGTAGAAAATAAAAGGATAGTTTTGTATTTTAAATTATTTGTACCAGGGACAAAAAGTTGTCCCATGGTTTAATGAGGGACAAAAATTTGCGTTTTTGTCCAGTCCCTAATCCTGATTTTTGTTCTATCCCATAAATAAGTTTTAAATCAAACGCAGGACAACTAGAGTTGTACTGTCCAGTCTCTTGTTTTTTAGCAAATCAAACGCACCCTTAGGAAAATGGAAATAATTTTTTTTAATTTTATAATTGTTGGCTAATTTTTGAATAAAAGTGCATAAAAATCAAAAAAATCAATTTTAAAATATACGTAATTAATAAATTCGAAAATAATAAAAAAAAATGATAAAAAAACATTTTTAATTCCTTTTTTTGAGATGTTATGATTTTGAATTAAATTATATAAAATGGAAGCAAAGTTAGAAAAAAATGCCAAAAGTAAGAATAGTGAGATGAGATTCGAACATGTGACATGGCATTTGCAAGCTATAATTTCTTACCAACTGTGCTAGGCTATTCATTCAAGATAAATAGCTTTTTACAGGTATGTGAAACGTAAACAAGTTTTTTCTATTTTGAAAAAAATACATATAATTAAAACCAAACTATTTTATATTTTTTAAACAGGCAACATAATTGCGAATAAATATGACCCAAAATATTAGAATAAGCCAAAACAATTTACAAAACTCAAGTTTGAAAATTATTTATATGTTTGGAATCGGGCGGTCAAAATTGGGGTATGACAACTGGCAACCCGCTGCCGTGTAATATACCTACTAGGGCTTCTGAGTCTCTATGCACTTACAGGGGAACACACACACACACATGTACTTTTTTGGACAATACAGTGGCGCTCACCACAGGACCCAGTAAAACTACTTTGGGCCACACTGTTTTCTAACAACCAACATCATCCTTGTCGCACCCTCAACTGCAACATATAGCCATTACTAGACATGGCAAACAAAAGAGCTTCACCCCTACTCTTGAGGGTTCCAGCGGTACAGGAGATGTCGAGGTCATGGCGGAGATGTGAGCCACCATGGACGAATGAAGATGCCATAACCGAATATTGGAAGAGGATTTCTAAAACATCAGACACCGTCAACATGAGGTCAATCCCTCAGAGGAGATGGAACTGCTGGATCCCTAGCCCCTATATGCGAAGGTGCGAGAAACACAAGAAAGGGGTTTGAATTGAGTTGCACCAAATATAATATTTTCTCAACTCAAAACAAGAGATTAACAAGTGAATACAAAATAGATGAACAAAACTATTTTTATCCTGGTTCACTATTAACGAAGTTTGTAACACCCCATTTCTATCCAGCGAGAATTATAAAAATCAGAGTTATAAAATTTCTACATACAAGTAGGATGCTACACTTTCAACTTTAAAACAACGACAATTAATCGCAATTAAAACAGATACATAACACATATTTCGAATGAACCAATAACAACATATTTTTGATCTTCGAAAACAAATTGACTTTCATTAAATAAGCAGCGGAATTACAATTTCAACTTAAATGACGTATTATCTTGTCCAACTGAAAACATCTTCAAAACAACAAAATACTTATTATTATATTCAACTCAAAATTCAGCAAGTAGATATATATTAACAACGATAAAACACATGCGTTCACCCCCCCCCGAGTGCTACGTATCAGAGCGACAACACCCTCGAACTAATGAAGGTAAGCAGCCTTCACTCTGGATTACCTGCACGTTACCAACATAGGAGTAACATTCAAACAGAAGGGGTGAGATATCAAACCATATAATTTAGTGTATGATAAACAATATATTAGACTAGATTATATAAAATCACCACTTCAACAACTTTCAAACAACATTCGTCCCCACAAAATTATCAACATAAATATAACAACTAATTTATCATCACAACAATAAAAAATGCAACTCGGAATGCGACTCCTACAATGCACATGCATGTGGTACCATTGGAGCAGAACTCCCAACTTAAAAACCGCCAATTAATAGAGGCGTCAACAAGGCATAAGCCTTCAACTTTAAAACAAGGCATAAGCCTCCAACTTAATATTTTCCAATCCAGGTCAACTTACTGAGCACTAGCTCCAACTTGAATATGTTATGTTTGCGACAACAATGAATGCGGGGTAACAACAACTCAACGAAAATTTTCAACAACAACCTAACAACAACATCAACATTAGCCATATGCCTACAACTTGAATTTTCCAATTAATAGAGGCAAAACAAAAACAACAACAATTATCAATAATATAACAACATAACTGTCATACCCCAATTTTTGACCCATACATTTTGTTCCACTAGATCATTTGCATATCATTCATTCATTCACTAAGGCATGATTTCAAATGAACGACATTTGTGCAATTTGGGGTTTCACGGTGGTTCAGAGACTTTTTCACCCAAATAAAGCAGATTCATCTGGTTCTTCTCTTGAGCTTAGGGTTTTGGAATATGATTTTTAGGGATCCTTTTCAAGCTACAAGGCTATTCTTCTCTTCTCAGCATCAGGGTGCAAGATTTATAAATTAGAGTATTTAGGGTTACACCAAGACAACTGAGGATCATTGAATTGAGGCGTTGACCATTGCACTTAAGCTTGACTAAGGTCTTCAACCGAGAAACGTTAAATGTCCCGCCTATCTATCAAGATTGGGTTATCTACGTGATTTAAGCTGGGTATATCAATTGAGTGTGATTCAAGTGTTGGTTCTAGTGGAAAGAAATTAGGGTTTTCTATTTCATCAATATGTTGATCCAATTTATCAATTTAAGAATCATTTTTGGTCACGATTATTGGTTTAGGGTGAAGTTATGTTTCCTTGAGTTTGAGAATTCAAGATTAAGCACCAGTTTCACATAAGAGCAGCGAACGTTTGATTCAAAGATTCGGGAAATAAAGATTGTACGCTTTTGACAATATTATAAGTTAACTTATAAGATAATTTCTTTAAGTTATAAAGAATACTTGTTATCTAAATACAAAGTCCATGAATCTAAACATGAGGGCAAGTTCATTCAAAATCCCAAGGTTACATTCCATTCAATTTCAAATGGCATTGTATCTTACAAGAAAAAAGAGATACTTCATTCAAATTTCATTTGAAAATTACAAGAGTTACATGATACATTTTAAAGCTTCATTAATCAATTGAAATGAACATTTGAAATAAGCATTGAAAATGTTGCAAATGAATTGCACAAGCTGTTACAGAAAATCAATCCATAAACCCAAACTCTAAGGGCCCTAAGTTATTGCTTGCAAAGCCCAAATTGTTGCTACTCAAACCATGCCCAAAAACCTTATGTCCAAAACCAGCAAAACCTGCAAAAAAACAATGCTGTCCCCAAGCTTGCATTGACTTGTCCAATACACCACCAAAACCGGCTGTCTGCTGCCAAAATTGCTGGAAATGGCCAAGAACAAAAGCTGTATCAAAAAGAGAAAAATCAGATACCACATCAGAGAAAAGGCTTGCAACAAAGGGACAAAATTTTCATTAAATTGTTGAGAAAAAAGAAAGTAGTGATGAATCAGAAAAAAGCATTATGCAGAGTTATCCAGTTTAAGGTATTTGTTCAAACCTCTTTTCCCTCCAATCCTTGAAGACTCTCTAGTATAAATACTGATAAACCCTGAAGAAAAGGAGGGGGAGGCCGGAAAAACCCTAGAGGCAGCCACAAACACCTTGACAAAAACCTCACCTCCAACACCCTCAATACTCACCTCTGCACATTTAACACCAACGCATAATACAATAACCTCAGAAACCACAACTCTGCATTCCCTCAGTAATTTCCATAATCATAGCCTCAAAGTCTCACCCAACCTTCAATCCTCACAAACTCACTCATAAACATCTCATAAACCTGCAGAAAATACAGCAACATAACGCTCAACTCAATGTAACACTCAAATGTCCCAAACAGAACATTAAACACACTCAGACCAGACACCAACAACTAGACCTACAAAACCTCTGCCGAAATACACAGAATTGAAAAAAATTCTCTCAGAACCTCACTTGAGCAATCAAACCTTTCATCATATCCCTCACAATACACTCTTTTCAAACCCAATATTTACACTGAACTCTCACACTCATAAACACAGCAAGACAAAACCAGTAAACAACCTCAACCACGCTCAAATCACCTCACAAATCGCCCTTCATACAGCAACCTAACCTCACTCCCAGCAGAACCGAACCATCTTTCCGTTCACACCATTACCCTAACACACAACTTCACTCAACCGCACCGTTCCTCACCTTCGAGCCAACCACCCTCAACAACAAACATTCACATTAAAGCCATCAAAACAACACAGACAGAGGAAGAACAACACATTCAGAATCGCAGAAAGGGAAGCAGCGGGTTCAGAAGCTCAAAAGATAGAAAGAAGAAGGAAACAGAAGAAGAAAAAATCCATCAGAACCGAAGCAGAGTTTACGAACATACCTGGTTTTTTTTCCGAATTTCCTTCTTTGATTCATGTAATTTCGTTTTTCTTGCTTCCATTAATTTGTGCTTGTAGTATGTAACCACTGAAATCTCATGATCCTTTGGGGGTATTAGGGTTTTTATGGGGATGAGGGTATTGTTTTTCTTGCTTGATTGATTGCTTCTGATACCGTGCTTGTCTTGAAATCGAGAGAGTTACGGGAGAGAGAGAGATCGAGTGAGACGTTGAGTTTTTTTTCTTTGTCGTCGTGGTTGTTCGAACGCAGAGTGGGCGAATGAGAGATCGAGAGACAAAGCGAGATCTTCGCGTTTGTTGTTAGAGAGCCGAATCGATTGCGAGATTGAGAGAAGCCATGGAAGCCGAGTGTGAGAACACTGAGTTTTCGTGAGATAAGAGAAAGAGAGATACGTTTGATCTGAAGGAGCATGGCGTGTTTCTGTTTGTAGGGTTTCTCAACCCATCAACTTTGTTAGTGAGGAAGGCGGGTCGCGGGTCGGATCATGTCGGCCCAGTTCAAATCTTGAGTTTGTTCACACTTTGGGCTTCCATTTGTGTTGTTATCTTAGGCCATATAGTTAGCCGAGTAAAACTCTTGGCTCATCTAGTCTTTTGTTTAGTTTTTTTTTTATAACAGTAGTTTAGTTTTATTGAAAAATGATAAAACAAAATTAAAGAAAAAATATTTAATATTTTTATCAAATTAAAAAGATCAAAAAATATTTTCTCTTTAGATGTATGTTTAGGATTTCTTTCAAATATTTTCAAAAGATCAAAAAGATTTTATTTTCTTCAAGGTTTTCGTCTTTTAGATATAATCTTGTTGGAATTGTTGCATGAATTACTTGCCATATTCTTGTATGCTTGTATGCTTGATCTTGTACTAAATTCTTTCATTCAAAATAATCTTAATAAACCCTGGTCAACACCAAGCACTTTTTTCCCACTTCAAACAATTTCATAATCATTTTTGGTTAACACCAAGTATCCATTTCAAACTTCTTTTATCACAATCAAAAACTTCAAAATATGATTTTAATAATTAAATCGAATTTTTGCCAATAATGGATGAAAAGAGGGGTTTGTACGTACTTGTACAAGTTGCTCTAAAGCATTTAGGCGATGGCCGTTAAGCTTTTGTTTGAATGCTTTGATTCCATTAAAAAACCCTAAAAAGCTTGATCCAACGTTAAGTCGTTAATATTTTTTTTAACTATATCAAAGTGATTAAGTGACAAGGGGTGTACACCTCTTGAATACCTTTGATCCTTTGAATCAAGTATTAAATCTTTCTTAATCAAATCGAAGTGATCGAGTGACAAGGGGTGCACACCTCTTGAATACCTTTGATCCTTTGAATCAAACTAAAAAAAATCTTTCTTAATTAAATCAAAGTGATTAAGTGACAAGGGGTGCACACCTCTTGAATACCTTTGATCCTTTGAATAAAAATCTTTCTTAATTAAATCAAAGTGATTAAGTGACAAGGGGTGCACACCTCTTGAATACCTTTGATCCTTTGAATAATCTTCTTTCTTAATTAAATCGAAGTGATCGAGTGACAAGGGGTGCACACCTCTTGAATACCTTTGATCCTTTGAATCAAACTTAAAAAAATCTTTCTTAATTAAATCAAAGTGATTAAGTGACAAGGGGTGCACACCTCTTGAATACCTTTGATCCTTTGAATAAAAATCTTTCTTAATTAAATCGAAGTGATTAAGTGACAAGGGGTGCACACCTCTTGAATACCTTTCATCCATTGAACCAAACATTAAACATCCTTCATAAAAATAACCAACAAAATCGTAGTTTAGTTTTTATCCGAACTACGATTGCTCTGACTTTCCCATTGCACGAGGGAATACGTAGGCACAAGACACAAACGTCTTGGCGAGCACAATAATAAAAAATAAAATCCTTTTTTCTTTTCTCTTTTATTAATTAATAAATTAAAGAACGCAAACATTATGCAAACACTCATTCATAAAACTAACTAAATGGGTCCCATCGAGTACGATGGAGGTGAGGGGTGCTAATACCTTCCCCTTGCTTAACCGACTCCCGAACCCTAATTTGGTTGCAATGACCGTCTTATCCATTTCTTTTTATTCGTGGGTTTTATTCGATATTTTCCCTTTCCATTATGGAATTAATAAAGATCGGTGGCGACTCTGTTCTTTTTCGAGTGTGTAGACACCTCGAGTAATTTTTAGCGCTACAGAATTGGCGACTCTGCTGGGGAAATTTAGAATTACATCCTAAGAGAGTCAACCCTAGTTTAGTTTGTTTTATATTTGAGTGTTTGTTTTTGTTTGTTCCTTCTTATGTTCTTTATGCTTATGTTCTTTATGTTTACCCTTGTGCTATTTATGTTTCTTTACTCTTGCTTTATCGCTTTTATTTTATTTCTGTATAAACTCAATTGTGGGTATGGGAATGATATTTGAGTGAAGCTCTCAACCCGAGCTTTTGAAAAACAAGAGAAAAAACATAAGTTAGGAGGTGGTTGTGTAGTGCTAGTCCCCAAGGTGAACACCTTGAATGGCTAATACGAAAACCCCACTTGGAGGAGACTTAGTCATGAGATTTGTCATAAGATGGTTCGCCCATCGCATGGCCGAAATCTGATTTTGTCGCTAACTCCAAGGACCTTTTAGAACCCGTTCCATCTAAAGAAGTTATGTATCGATCCCCAAGGTGCACTCCTTGTCTGATTGATACAATAACCTCGCCTAGAGGTTGCATATTCATGAAGTTCGTTATAAGACGGTTCACCTGTCGCATGATGAAATTCTGATCATGCTTGGGTGCCTCTAGGAACCGTTATATCCAAAAAACTTTAGAGCTAACCTTGTGAGGGGATTTTTTGGGTAAAGAACTTAGAACTATCCTAACTTAAGGAGCCTTCCTATAGGTTGTTTTGTTATCACGCTTTACATTCAATATTGCATGCCATTGCATATCATTTGCATCATGCATACATCCATGTTGTCCTTATACCTCATTCCAACTGTCTCTTTCATTCAGTCATCCTCAATCGTCAAGTTGATTCCTCGAAACATTGACTAGAAGCTGATTCCTCAAGACTATGGAAGAACTTCAACAAAACCAAAAGTTGTTGAGAGCGGAAGTTGGCCAGTTGAGGGAGCAGATGAATCATATCATGGGAATTCTGGAAGTCTTACTGAGAGGTGGAAAAATCTCTCCACCGATCATTGCATCAGAAGTGCAAGCTCCTATAGCCCAAAGGTTGTATCATCCAGTGGTTGCTCAAGTGGAAGCCTATGGCCCGTCTCCTATGGATCTTCCTCAACCCTCCTTTTCAAAAATTCCTGATCAACAATCTTTGCCTATCCCTCGACAAAGCCAAGGTTATCAGTGGCAAGGCAAGAAGCTGAATAAAACATTGAGGAAACAACAAAAAAGGCCTCGCCGCTTTGATACTATTCCTATGACTTATACAGAGTTGTATCCTGTGTTGATTCAGAACTCATTGGTGGCTCCCAGACCAACCCGACCTGCAAAGTTTCCATTTCCCAAGGAATACGATGCAAACGTCAAGTGTGATTTTCATAGTGGGATAACAGGTCACTCCATTGAAGATTGCAATGTCCTGAAGGAAATAGTTCAAGACCTGGTTGACAATGAGATACTCTCTTTCAAGGATATCAGTCCTAATATGGTCACCAATCCTATGCCATGATTAGTGTGATGACTTCCTGAATCGTCTCCTCAAAGCCAATCAAAGCAGATCATTGAGCCATTTTTTATCATTTGCATTTGAGTTTTTTCTCTTGTTAATTGTTTATTTGCTTATAAAAATGTTGTTAAACTTAATGGTAATATTAATGAAATGAATGCAAATTTTGAATTAATCCATTCGTTTCACTCTATATTTTTTCTTTCTTCTTTACAAAAAAAAAAAACAACAAAAAATGTTTTGTTTCTCCCATTTCCTTTTTTTATCGTATTTTTTGTTAAGGCAAGTATTGGAGAGAGAATGATGAAAACAAAATACACGAATTGAAATAGTATGCTTTCGAATAAAACTTTGCTAACGATGTATAGGCATTGTTTCAAATCCCCAAACACTGGAGTTATAAGGAAGATAATCCCTCGTTAACCCCTTTGAGCCTAGAAGTTGGTGTTTATTTTCAAAAAAATCAAAACCCTTAAATATTAACCTGGGGCAGGGTAGTTATTTAGTTACAATGACTAATTCATTTGATTTCCAAGAGAATCATTCATTTCTGAAGGGACCATCCCAAAAGAGGTTCAACTGTGTCCTCTCTTCGTACACAATGTCGAAGAAGTAGTGAAAATCCAAAGCTTATGACAGTTGTACTCTCTGGAACCATCAAACGTGGCAGACGCAGTCTATAAATTCTCTAATCAAGTGGACAAACGTCACACAAGTTGTTCAAAAAAATAGAATTAAAAAAAAAAAGAAAAAATAGAAAGGCCCGCTAAGTCAAAACCTATAAAGGAGACTTAGGCAAAAATTAGGACATCCCGTTGGATTGAAAGATCATAAAAGATCATTGTCTAAAAAATCCTGTGTGACTTCCAAAGAAGAATAGGTGACTGCCACCTCAAAGGTAATTGGTTCTCAAACCAACATTTGCAAATCCTCTTGGAAGTTGAATATATATGTCAAATAACTAAACATAGGACTGGAGAATATCACGAAGAATGGGTGGGTTAAAATTAAAATTTGAGCCTGTATCCTTTGTTTCATAAACCGTGAACCTGACCACATTACAACCCTAAAAAGACCTAATTGAAGTAAGGTTTCTTTTGAAAGCATACTACTGCAAGGTTGTGTTAACTTGACTCCTAACTTATTTGCTAATCATTTGCGTTGACATCATGCTGTCACATTATCTTTCACAAATTGAATTTCAAAAAATTCCTCATAAGGATTCACCTTTTAGTTATACCTTTATCATCCAATAAATGATTTGTTTTCGAAATTTCCATATACGTTGCATTAAAATTACCATTTTGAATAAACTGTTTTATTCGCAAGTCAACACTTAGCATTAAAGGAATTGAGATGTGTGAAATTAGGTATCTGCAAGTGATTCAATCAGGGGCACATTCTTCCCAAGCATAGTCAACTTGGGGCAAGTTATTTCAAGATCCAGTTGATCTGGGGCAGTTACCTCGAGACAAAGTCTCTCAAAGGTTCACACTGGGGCATGTTACATTACTGAAATGTTAAAGTCAGTCACTTGAAGGGCTCATCATTCAGGGGCAATCTTCTTCCAAGTGCCAAGCATAGGGGCATAAGATCTCAAATCCTCATTTACAACAGTGCATAAGATTCCTCAATGATTTGTGAATCATGATTTGTTTGGTTGATGGTGTTTCTCCTTCGGCTGGTTTATTTGCTGCATTATTGATAGTGTTTGAAACCTTAAGAATTTTGGGGGTTTTTTCCAGTCGATTTTTTTTAATTTCCCCAATGGAGTAAGCTGATTCTATTTTTTCCTAAGTGGTGGTCCTGATCCCCCAAGTAGTTCTGAAGCTTCTCCAACAATTAATGTTTGCAGTTTCGCTTTGGGTTACCCCAGTAGGCGTGGTTCCGCTGCTAGTAAGTTTCTCCGATAAGTGTGGTTTCCCTCTAGGGTTTATTTCCCTAATGGATGTCATTCCCATCAAATTTTTCTCATCTCCAGCATAAATTTATTTCTTCTAGAAGATGTTATAAAAGACAGGCTATGTAGAAGTCTCCATTCAATTGAGATTAGTTGAGTATCCCATTGTACTATGATGTTTTGAAGATCTCCAGTTTATTTGTTGTGTCGTTTTGTCAGCATATGCATGACATTCATACATTCATAGTTACACCATTCATGCACATTTGCATTTCCTAATGATCCTAAATCCATTTTGGTTGTGTTTATCTACAAGTAGTGTATTCCCTCTCTTCAATAGAGTGACAGTCCTAAGCAAAAAGTGTGTATCCTCTCTAAATTCCCCACTGAGTTTATCCCTCGTGGGAGTGTTTTGCTTTAGCTTTCCTTTCCATTTTGGATAGGATAAATCCTTAGATGAGCTTATTCCTCACGAGGAAGAGTCTTGGTTGACCGTTTCTCTCCAGCTCATTCATGTATTGATTTTTGTCTCTAATCATTTAGACCTTTCAAATCAATGAAATTCAGATCAAGAGTGTATTTATTTTACACCTTTGATAAAGAGATTCCTGCATCTTCAAGTAAAAAGTCGATGTCCAGATGAAGATTCCTGTACCTTCAGTAAAAGTTGGTATTCAGATGACCAGATTCCTGCATCTTCAAGTAAAAAGTCGATGTCCAGATGAAGATTCCTGTACCTTCAGTAAAAGTTGGTAGTTCACCTTCAGTAAACGTCGGTGTATCTTTTGTTTCTCTACCTTCAGTAAACGTCGGTAGTTCACCTTCAGTAAACGTCGGTGTATCTTTCATTTCTCTACCTTCAGTAAACGTTGGTAGTTCACCTTCAGTAAACGTCGGTGTATCTTTTGTTTCTCTACCTTCAGTAAAAGTCGGTAGTTCACCTTCAGTAAACGTCGGTGTATCTTTCGTTCCTCTACCTTCAGTAAAAGTTGGTAGTTCACCTTCAGTAAACGTCGGTGATTCTTTCTCTACCTTCAGTAAAAGTCGGTAGTTCACCTTCAGTAAACGTCGGTGTATCTTTCGTTCCTCTACCTTCAGTAAAAGTTGGTAGTTCACCTTCAGTAAACGTCGGTGATTCTTTCTCTACCTTCAGTAAAAGTCGATAGTTCACCTTCAGTAAACGTCGGTGATTCTTTTATTTCTCTACCTTCAGTAAAAGTCGGTAGTTCACCTTCAGTAAACGTCGGTGATTCTTTTATTTCTCTACCTTCAGTAAAAGTCGGTAGTTCACCTTCAGTAAACGTCGGTGTATCTTTCGTTCCTCTACCTTCAGTAAAAGTTGGTAGTTCACCTTCAGTAAACGTCGGTGATTCTTTCTCTACCTTCAGTAAAAGTCGATAGTTCACCTTCAGTAAACGTCGGTGATTCTTTTATTTCTCTACCTTCAGTAAAAGTCGGTAGTTCACCTTCAGTAAACGTCGGTGATTCTTTTATTTCTCTACCTTCAGTAAAAGTCGGTAGTTCACCTTCAGTAAACGTCGGTGTATCTTTCATTTCTCTACCTTCAGTAAAAGTTGGTAGTCCACCTTCAGTAAACATCAGTGTATCTTTTGTTTCTCCACCTTCAGTAAAAGTCGGTGCATCCTTTGTTTCTCTACCAGTGGGGTATTTTCCCTTGCAGATTTGTAATCTCTTCTCCAGTAGAGTTAGATTCCATTTCCTAGTGGACTTGGATATCCCTTTGTTGCAATCCTTTCCCCTATTGGGTCGCTTTGACGAGTTGCTTTCTCCATTCCTTTGTTTCTCTAGTGGTAGTTTGTCTCTTGTGACACCTTGTACCATTAATTTCCCTCATATGCATTCATACATATCATATCATATGCATGTTTGCAGTTCTTAGGGCCAAAAATTGTGTATTTTTGTATTTAAGTCCCTTCAATCACGTCGAGACGAAGATTTCAATCTTCATGTCTCTAGATTGAAGACACTTAAATAGGGGCATCTGTCATACCCCAATTTTTGACCCATACATTTTGTTCCACTAGATCATTTGCATATCATTCATTCATTCACTAAGGCATGATTTCAAATGAACGACATTTGTGCAATTTGGGGTTTCACGGTGGTTCAGAGACTTTTTCACCCAAATAAAGCAGATTCATCTGGTTCTTCTCTTGAGCTTAGGGTTTTGGAATATGATTTTTAGGGATCCTTTTCAAGCTACAAGGCTATTCTTCTCTTCTCAGCATCAGGGTGCAAGATTTATAAATTAGAGTATTTAGGGTTACACCAAGACAACTGAGGATCATTGAATTGAGGCGTTGACCATTGCACTTAAGCTTGACTAAGGTCTTCAACCGAGAAACGTTAAATGTCCCGCCTATCTATCAAGATTGGGTTATCTACGTGATTTAAGCTGGGTATATCAATTGAGTGTGATTCAAGTGTTGGTTCTAGTGGAAAGAAATTAGGGTTTTCTATTTCATCAATATGTTGATCCAATTTATCAATTTAAGAATCATTTTTGGTCACGATTATTGGTTTAGGGTGAAGTTATGTTTCCTTGAGTTTGAGAATTCAAGATTAAGCACCAGTTTCACATAAGAGCAGCGAACGTTTGATTCAAAGATTCGGGAAATAAAGATTGTACGCTTTTGACAATATTATAAGTTAACTTATAAGATAATTTCTTTAAGTTATAAAGAATACTTGTTATCTAAATACAAAGTCCATGAATCTAAACATGAGGGCAAGTTCATTCAAAATCCCAAGGTTACATTCCATTCAATTTCAAATGGCATTGTATCTTACAAGAAAAAAGAGATACTTCATTCAAATTTCATTTGAAAATTACAAGAGTTACATGATACATTTTAAAGCTTCATTAATCAATTGAAATGAACATTTGAAATAAGCATTGAAAATGTTGCAAATGAATTGCACAAGCTGTTACAGAAAATCAATCCATAAACCCAAACTCTAAGGGCCCTAAGTTATTGCTTGCAAAGCCCAAATTGTTGCTACTCAAACCATGCCCAAAAACCTTATGTCCAAAACCAGCAAAACCTGCAAAAAAACAATGCTGTCCCCAAGCTTGCATTGACTTGTCCAATACACCACCAAAACCGGCTGTCTGCTGCCAAAATTGCTGGAAATGGCCAAGAACAAAAGCTGTATCAAAAAGAGAAAAATCAGATACCACATCAGAGAAAAGGCTTGCAACAAAGGGACAAAATTTTCATTAAATTGTTGAGAAAAAAGAAAGTAGTGATGAATCAGAAAAAAGCATTATGCAGAGTTATCCAGTTTAAGGTATTTGTTCAAACCTCTTTTCCCTCCAATCCTTGAAGACTCTCTAGTATAAATACTGATAAACCCTGAAGAAAAGGAGGGGGAGGCCGGAAAAACCCTAGAGGCAGCCACAAACACCTTGACAAAAACCTCACCTCCAACACCCTCAATACTCACCTCTGCACATTTAACACCAACGCATAATACAATAACCTCAGAAACCACAACTCTGCATTCCCTCAGTAATTTCCATAATCATAGCCTCAAAGTCTCACCCAACCTTCAATCCTCACAAACTCACTCATAAACATCTCATAAACCTGCAGAAAATACAGCAACATAACGCTCAACTCAATGTAACACTCAAATGTCCCAAACAGAACATTAAACACACTCAGACCAGACACCAACAACTAGACCTACAAAACCTCTGCCGAAATACACAGAATTGAAAAAAATTCTCTCAGAACCTCACTTGAGCAATCAAACCTTTCATCATATCCCTCACAATACACTCTTTTCAAACCCAATATTTACACTGAACTCTCACACTCATAAACACAGCAAGACAAAACCAGTAAACAACCTCAACCACGCTCAAATCACCTCACAAATCGCCCTTCATACAGTAACCTAACCTCACTCCCAGCAGAACCGAACCATCTTTCCGTTCACACCATTACCCTAACACACAACTTCACTCAACCGCACCGTTCCTCACCTTCGAGCCAACCACCCTCAACAACAAACATTCACATTAAAGCCATCAAAACAACACAGACAGAGGAAGAACAACACATTCAGAATCGCAGAAAGGGAAGCAGCGGGTTCAGAAGCTCAAAAGATAGAAAGAAGAAGGAAACAGAAGAAGAAAAAATCCATCAGAACCGAAGCAGAGTTTACGAACATACCTGGTTTTTTTTCCGAATTTCCTTCTTTGATTCATGTAATTTCGTTTTTCTTGCTTCCATTAATTTGTGCTTGTAGTATGTAACCACTGAAATCTCATGATCCTTTGGGGGTATTAGGGTTTTTATGGGGATGAGGGTATTGTTTTTCTTGCTTGATTGATTGCTTCTGATACCGTGCTTGTCTTGAAATCGAGAGAGTTACGGGAGAGAGAGAGATCGAGTGAGACGTTGAGTTTTTTTTCTTTGTCGTCGTGGTTGTTCGAACGCAGAGTGGGCGAATGAGAGATCGAGAGACAAAGCGAGATCTTCGCGTTTGTTGTTAGAGAGCCGAATCGATTGCGAGATTGAGAGAAGCCATGGAAGCCGAGTGTGAGAACACTGAGTTTTCGTGAGATAAGAGAAAGAGAGATACGTTTGATCTGAAGGAGCATGGCGTGTTTCTGTTTGTAGGGTTTCTCAACCCATCAACTTTGTTAGTGAGGAAGGCGGGTCGCGGGTCGGATCATGTCGGCCCAGTTCAAATCTTGAGTTTGTTCACACTTTGGGCTTCCATTTGTGTTGTTATCTTAGGCCATATAGTTAGCCGAGTAAAACTCTTGGCTCATCTAGTCTTTTGTTTAGTTTTTTTTTTATAACAGTAGTTTAGTTTTATTGAAAAATGATAAAACAAAATTAAAGAAAAAATATTTAATATTTTTATCAAATTAAAAAGATCAAAAAATATTTTCTCTTTAGATGTATGTTTAGGATTTCTTTCAAATATTTTCAAAAGATCAAAAAGATTTTATTTTCTTCAAGGTTTTCGTCTTTTAGATATAATCTTGTTGGAATTGTTGCATGAATTACTTGCCATATTCTTGTATGCTTGTATGCTTGATCTTGTACTAAATTCTTTCATTCAAAATAATCTTAATAAACCCTGGTCAACACCAAGCACTTTTTTCCCACTTCAAACAATTTCATAATCATTTTTGGTTAACACCAAGTATCCATTTCAAACTTCTTTTATCACAATCAAAAACTTCAAAATATGATTTTAATAATTAAATCGAATTTTTGCCAATAATGGATGAAAAGAGGGGTTTGTACGTACTTGTACAAGTTGCTCTAAAGCATTTAGGCGATGGCCGTTAAGCTTTTGTTTGAATGCTTTGATTCCATTAAAAAACCCTAAAAAGCTTGATCCAACGTTAAGTCGTTAATATTTTTTTTAACTATATCAAAGTGATTAAGTGACAAGGGGTGTACACCTCTTGAATACCTTTGATCCTTTGAATCAAGTATTAAATCTTTCTTAATCAAATCGAAGTGATCGAGTGACAAGGGGTGCACACCTCTTGAATACCTTTGATCCTTTGAATCAAACTTAAAAAAATCTTTCTTAATTAAATCAAAGTGATTAAGTGACAAGGGGTGCACACCTCTTGAATACCTTTGATCCTTTGAATAAAAATCTTTCTTAATTAAATCAAAGTGATTAAGTGACAAGGGGTGCACACCTCTTGAATACCTTTGATCCTTTGAATAATCTTCTTTCTTAATTAAATCGAAGTGATCGAGTGACAAGGGGTGCACACCTCTTGAATACCTTTGATCCTTTGAATCAAACTTAAAAAAATCTTTCTTAATTAAATCAAAGTGATTAAGTGACAAGGGGTGCACACCTCTTGAATACCTTTGATCCTTTGAATAAAAATCTTTCTTAATTAAATCGAAGTGATTAAGTGACAAGGGGTGCACACCTCTTGAATACCTTTCATCCATTGAACCAAACATTAAACATCCTTCATAAAAATAACCAACAAAATCGTAGTTTAGTTTTTATCCGAACTACGATTGCTCTGACTTTCCCATTGCACGAGGGAATACGTAGGCACAAGACACAAACGTCTTGGCGAGCACAATAATAAAAAATAAAATCCTTTTTTCTTTTCTCTTTTATTAATTAATAAATTAAAGAACGCAAACATTATGCAAACACTCATTCATAAAACTAACTAAATGGGTCCCATCGAGTACGATGGAGGTGAGGGGTGCTAATACCTTCCCCTTGCTTAACCGACTCCCGAACCCTAATTTGGTTGCAATGACCGTCTTATCCATTTCTTTTTATTCGTGGGTTTTATTCGATATTTTCCCTTTCCATTATGGAATTAATAAAGATCGGTGGCGACTCTGTTCTTTTTCGAGTGTGTAGACACCTCGAGTAATTTTTAGCGCTACAATAACAATGATGGCAACAATTATCAACAAAGAACAACATGACAATGATGACAACAATTATCAACAACAACATAACAACGACGGCAACACAACAACAATAACAACGACACTTCAACATCAACTCAACAATAATTCGACGACATCGATATAACCCGCGAATTCACAAATTTAATACCTACATTATAGAAACTTATATAATCAACTGTCTATTGCACACACTCCGCGTAACTATTCGGGCAATCCGACTATATTCCGTTAATTTATTGTTGTTACATGACTATAATATTTCCTACTCTGTACATTAACTAGTATTTTCTGCATCTTTACTGCTAGTAGAAATTCTATAATATTACTGCTATTTTTATTCTGCTAATTCATGTGTGTTTTCCTTCTAGAATACTTTATGTGTTACTGTTACTACACACTCAACTAATTAATTGGTTTTCACTTAATCAACATGTACTAATCTTCTCTTGCTAACTAGTTTCATTTTTTATTACTACATGTGCCTCCATAATTAATTATTGTACTAACCACATGTGTATGTGTGCAGGGATTATTAAATGAAAACATTATCGTGGCCCTCACCCCCACTACTAGAGTGACCGCCCCATATCTTCACATTATACAAGGGGTGGGCGCCCCATTCTTGGCTACATGGGGTGGGCGCCTGGTAAATGCTTGAATCATTTGTCTTGCTTTGAAATGCTTGTATGTGGTTTTAAATACTTTTGTAAAGAATTAACTTTGTAATGATCCTTGTGCGGATGTATACAAAGTGTCTTATCTTTCGAAAGATATTTGATGGTTTGAAAAAAAGATTTTTAACTTTGTAATGATCCTTATTCGGATATATACAAAGTGTTGTCTTTTTGAAAGTTTTGTTTTGGAAAAACAGTGATATGTGAAATATTTGTTGTTTTGTTTGATTTGAGCAAGCAATTAGGAGATCTACCCTAAGTTCATAAGGTTCTTTCCTATTTTCTTTTAGAAAATTTTCTTTGACTGGATACAGAAAGAAATTGTTTGAATGGTATTTGAAACAGTAGAATTGATTTTGAAAAAAGTAACAGAGGGATTACCCTAAGAGGTGCAAGTGTGATTGTGTTTTATTTTCATATATTTTTTGTCTTTGAAATTAGTGATCTAACGCTTCAGTTATTATCTTCGACATACACGCAGTTTTATATGTACAGAAATTTAAAGTGCGGGAATGTAAAATGCGGAAAATAAATCTACGCTATTACATCGATTGTGCGAGAAATGTAAACTACGCTATTTACATGATTTTGACAACCTATACACTTATCTATGAATTTAAATTGCAATAAGATAAAAGGAGAATATTTTTTGATTTTTGGATGGTTGATTTTAATTAAAATTAATGCATAATTAATTTAATTAAAAGGTTAGGAATTAGAAATAGAATTTAAACCTAAAAGATTAAGTCTAAAATATGTCCAAATTGTGTGTCAATTAATTTTAAAATAAAATAAATTTTTTTTTTTGGGATTTTTGAAATTGTTTTGGAAATTATTAAGCTAATTAATCAATAATTATGCAAATAATTATACAAATAATTTAAACTTGAAGAGAAAAATATTCTAAATATGTACAAAATTAGTCTATAATATATAAACTTGATTTAATAAAAAGAAAATATTTTTTCTGATTTTTTGATAGGTTAGAAATAATTAAAAGATGAGTATAACAATATTATCTAATTAATTAAACAAAATATTTCAATTATGAAGAAAAATAAAATATTTTTGTATCAAAAAATAATATATTATTTTATCAACCTAAAAATATTTTTATTATATTTTTTGTGATTTTTTAAACTATTTTTAAATAATTTTGCAAAGAAAATCAAATAAAATAGAAAATATAAATAAATATAATCTGGTGTGGTGCTATTCTGAGGGAGTATGGTGTGGTTGCGTGTTTATGAGCGTTGGATGAGCTGGTAAGTTGATCTGATGGTCCAGATATTGAGGTACATGGTATGTATGTGTAATACGGTGAACTGACTTTATTGAAATGTGCGGATAGCAAGAGTCGCCACCGACTTTTATTTTATCCAATTGGAAAGGCAAAAAGAACAGGAAAGACCTTTGAAAAGATTTTGAGTTCGGGGGTAGGTTATACAAAGGGAAGGTGTAAGGCACCCTTTGCATCCATGGTTATCCATGGGCTCTTAATTGCTTAGCTCACTTGTTTGTTTGAAAAGTTTGAAGTGTCGTGTGTGAATAGTAACAAGATTTCGTTAAGGACTTTAGCTTGTAAATAAGCGTAGCCTTGTTTTGAAATTGTTTTGAAAGGAGGTGTGAAAAGTATTTTGAATTTGTTTGAAGTGAGCAAGCAATTAATAGCTACCTACCCTACGTTGTATTTCTTGTTTTTTAAGTCTTTCGGGCGAAAGGGTCTATCCATACCATAAGAGGGCAGGAAGTCTTTCAATTGGATGTGCGGGTCATCGAGAAAAGTATCGTTCGCCATAAGACTGTCCCTTGCCATAAAGAGAGCAAGTAGTCTAAGGGAAGGATATAATAGTCATTAGGCAACAATAAGGATACCTTAGCATTCGAAGGGACTATCATCATTTATCGAGGCAACATCGAGGGACGAGATCACTTTATTCGTAGGCAACACGAAGGGACTATGATCTTTTATTCCGAGGGACTATGATGATTTGAACTCGTAGGCAGCAAGCTAAGGTATCCCTATATCCGAAGGACTTGACTATTTTGATCGAGAAGGCAACCAAGAGGGATTACCTTAGAGGTGAGTGTGTGTAGCAATCATGTGGTTAATTCAGATATATTTAATCTTGGATTAGGTGAGCTATCGTTTAATTATTAGTTGTCACTCCCTATTTTACTAACCACGCAGTTAATATTGACAGAAAATAATTTGCGGAAATTAAATCCTACGCTATTACAGAGCTTCGGGATTGGGGGGTACATAACCAAAAATTGGGGGATGCAAAAAGTAAAGTGCGAGAAAATAGAATCCTAATTACTATTACATCACAAAAATTGCAACCTATACACCTTCTAGAATTTTAAATGACGGAAAGTAAATTAAATAATTAAATTAATAGCGTAATTAAATAAAGGCACAATTTAAATAATGACGGAAATTAAATAAATAGAACTTAAATAGCAAATATTAAATTAAACAAAAAACCACGCGCCAATCATTGAGTATGAGGTGGGAAGAGAAGATCGCGAGAAAATTATGAGTTCAAAAAATAGGGTCAAAAGCCTTATGGCTAAAAAATTTAAGGATAAAACCTAAACCTACAGTTTGATCATGGTTTGATAGTCAACCCTTACATTACTGATAGTCACATGGTTTATTGATTAAGGCTAAACTTTAAAAATGATTATTAAACCCTGATTAAATCAAAAGTTAAGCCTAAATATTATGCCCCAAAATACAAACCTAAAATTAGTTATTAAATTAACCTAATTTATTAAAATTATAAATATAAATTATAAATTATAAACTTAAAATTAATTGAAATAAATAAAATTAAAAGAAAGAATTATTTTTGTTGTTTTTAATGATTTTATGGCAATTAAAATAATTACTATCCTAATTAACTAAAATAAATTACTTATTATTAAAACAAGAAAAATAAAACTAATCCTAATTAATACTAAATCTAATTATAGTTGATGGCTAATTAGTTTAATCTAAACAACAAAACAAACAAAAAAACAAAATAAAAATATAAATAACAAACAGTAAAGAAAACAAAAAAACTGGAAGAACAAAAACCTGGCGCCGATTGCGTGTTGCTCTCCCTTGAGGGTGTACCATGGGGCTGCGTTGTTGGGACCTTCAGATCTTAACTGATGGAGATCTGACGGTGAGGACGCGAGGGAGTATGATGGACGAGTGGGAGAGCGAAGCGCTGAACCTGGATGTAAATCTGGTGGGGGCGTGTCTGGAGTGTCCACGGTGTGCCAGCGAATCCTAGGGCGTTAGATCCTGGCGCTGGAGAGATCCCATGGTGATGGACTGAGGGCATATGATAATCTCGTGTGGAGGTGCTGCGCTGAATCTGTGAGCAATTGTAAGCAAGTAAGCAAACAAATGTTAAAAATACTGTATAACGCAAAGGATCGAACCCGCGACATAATAGTTACAGAACCTTGTCCCTTGCCAACAGTGCTAACGATTTCATTCGTTATTAATTCCACCATCATTAAATATATAAAAAACAAATATGAGTCAACTGGGAAATTTCACGAGACTGGTCAAGTTGGGCCTATTACGTCACACAACGACCAATCAAATGGCAAGGGGAAAAGTCTGAATTTTGACCATCCATTCAGCGCTTGCCACCTCGTTGTCTTCAACCTCTAAACCATACATATATTGGCTACGATTCTGCTAGGAAACTAACGACGATATTGCTGCGATTTTGGCCATAGCAATTCCTGCAAGCTTCAAAACCTATGAAATCAATGTCAAACAAGAGCAAAAAAAATCCAGATCACTTAAACCAAGCATTGCAACTTCAATGGGATTATTCTTTTGACTTAAAGCCGCCTGTAACCATGAGAACGGTGAAGGGCACCATTATGCCCTAACAATGGTGAAATCTCTACCCTGCGTTAAAACTTAATCTCGAGCATCTAAAAACATCCTGAACATTCACACAAACCATCATATGCAATCGAAAACCATTAAACATAAGTGATCATAAGAGAACGAAATTTGAAAAGGAGATAGCAAACCATGACTTGGAGGAGATGAATCCGAGGGCTGCAACCTTCAGCAAATGTATAGTTGTCTTCCTGAGATCTTCAAGAGTGGGAAAGAAACCTTATCTTGGGCTGCAACACGATGAAAAAGGATATTGGTTATGCCCTAGTTTTTGGAACTTTTTGCGACATGAAAAACCTTGTTTCTTCTTCTTTTTTTTTGTCCAAAAACCTCCTCCCTCACGCTGCACATGTTGTAGGTATATAAGAGAGTACATTAGGGTTGTTTTTGGGCTTGGACTTTAGGTCATTAGATCATTTGGAAATTTTGAAGAAAAATATGATGTAGAACTTTCCACTTTTGTCTCAATCTTGCACCAATATCCTTCTTACGTTTTTTCTTGATTTCCCAATTAATTTTGGATTGATCAAACATTTATAGGATCCACCTATAATATCTTTTATTATTTACCCATGATTTTATTTGATTTTAAATTTGAAATTAAATAAATAAAATCAAATATAAACAAAATAAAACTATGCACTAAATAATATTTGATCTATGAGCCATTTGGATGATTAAAATAAATCCCCATGACTTAATTCAATATTTTTGGTATTTTACTTGATTTATTTACTATTTAAATGAATAAAATTCAAATAATTAGAAATAAAAAAAGCCAAAAATATAAGGATGACTTTATAGGCCCCTTTATGGATCATATGTGTGATTAGAATCCAAAAGTTATGCCCATTAGTTCAAATATCCAAAACTCCCCACTTCGCCTTTTGTGCATTTCCTCAAAATTGCCCAACTTTGACAATCCATAACTCCTTCAATATTTATCACATGGAGTTGTTCTTGTACTTTTTGGAAAGCCCGAGATGTCCTCTATAAGCTACTTTCGAACATATTTTTTATTTGGAGAATTCATCTTGATGATATCGCTCCTGCCAAAAAACAGCTTTTTGCGATCTTCTAGAAGGACCTGTAATATTTTGATCCATATCTCTTAAATGAAGCATTTTTAGACTTGGCATGTGAGAGGCAAAATTTTAGAGAATTCAATTTCCTTCAAAATGAGCTTTGGATGGAAAATATTTGATGTTCCATGTGGAAGTTATGGCTGGTCAAAGTTCAGTTGACTTTCTCCTATGAAAACCCTAATTTAGAAACTTTTGGAATTGTTGATTTCTGATCTTTCCTTGACGAATCATGATCAATCCTTGATCAAATGGTGAATGGTGCTTCAATATGAGGATCTTGACAAAAAATCAGGAGTTTTGACTTTACTTTGACCACAGTTGACTTTTAGGTTAACTTAGTCGACTATTTGACTTTCTGAACAATTGAGTGACCAATCCTTTGAGATGAGACTTGATACTTGTTATAGAGGTGATGTGAAATGTATTGAGCCACATAGGATGCATTGGAGCCATTTTATTCACTGATTTTCCTTTGAATGAACCAAACCCTAGTTTCAGAGCCTTGTATAGGAGAGTGTGTCTTGGAGCTTTGTATATTGATTTGAATTTGTATAAGGGAAATAGTATGGGCAAATTTTGGGGTATGACAGCAGCCCCTGTTCAATTATCTTAAACCTGAAGATGTAGAGTGGTTTGTAGGCCAATCGGTATCTGAAGGTGGAAGATGATTGAACACTAGAATACCAAGAAATTTGCCCTATCTGAAGTAGGGACTTTTGTCGGAGATGGGCTTGAAGATGCCATCCAGGTGTTTGGAGAAGATGTTTGATGGAGATGGGCTTGAAGATGCCATCCGACTTGATATACTTGAGAGTTAGAATGTGTCGTACGTTAGATTGTTTCTGAGGAATAGACTTAGGTTGAGTCGTACGTTAGATTGGGTCTAGTTTGCATCAGCAGATGTCTGGAAAACCGTGCGTTAGGCTGAAGGATATGTCGTACGTCAGATCAGATCCAATTTGCATCCTCAGATGTCTGGAAAACCGTGCGTTAGGTCGAAGAATAAATCGTGCGTTAGACTATTCTCAATTGCATCCTCGGATGTCTGGAAAACCGCGCGTTAGGTCGAAGAATAAATCGTGCGTTAGACTATTCTCAATTGCATCCTCAGATGTCTGGAAAACCGTGCGTCAGGTCGAAGAATAAATCGTGCGTTAGACTATTCTCAATTGCATCCTCGGATGTCTGGAAAACCGTGCGTTAGGTCGAAGAATAAATCGTGCGTTAGACTATTCTCAATTGCATCCTCAGATGTCAGGAAAACCGTGCGTTAGGTCGAAGAATAAATCGTGCGTTAGACTATTCTCAATTTGAATCCGTAGATGTCTGGAAGGCCGTGCATTAGGCTTTGCTTTGCATAAGATTTGAATCTTTGTAATGTACCTGTCACATATTCACTTGGTAACAATGTCAGTTTTATGCAATGTTTATGATGTATGTAATGAATGAGATGGAGTTCTCAAAATTAAATGGGACGCTTTGTATGTTATGTATGAATTATAACCGCATGCAATGTATGAATATGCATGTGATGTATATGATGTATGGCTATGATTTATGTTACTCGAAGCATCTTGATTGAGAAGATAACTCTCTATGTCATTGTGAGTTTTGATGTTTTGATCTTTTCCTGGAGATGCTCAGCTGAGGATTCATGATTTCTGCTTGGGAATGAATGATATTAGTAAGCCATATTGGAGAAAGGCAAAGTGTTGGAGAACCGGTAGTGTTGAAGATGTAAACTCTGTTGGGGAGCCATGTCTTTGTCGGGACGAGAGTATTTGAAGATATCTTCTTGAGGATTGCTCTGTGGGGATATGATCTTGTGAAATTGGAATTGAGGGAAGGTATGGATGTCTTGGATATTGCCCCCAGTATTATAGTAACTACCATTCCTGGATTTGATTAGGACACATCACTGAGTATTAATCAAGATGTCAAACTGGACTTGTATAGATTTGCTCCTGCTAGTAGGAACTTTGGAAAGATTCGCCTCGCGAGGACTTTATGAGGTGTTCACTATGGGCGACATGCCCCTAGTACTTAGTATGATGCCCCTGACTGATCGGGCGGTAGCTTCGGCCCCACTTGGGTGCATGCCCCTGATTATTGATGCTTCTGAGATATTTTTGAAATTTGACCTGCTTATCCCAAATTAATCGGGAAATAGTTTGAAACCCACTTGATATAGGCATTTGAGAGTTTCTTGGAATCTTGACTTGATTGCCCCAGATTGTTTGGACAAAACACGTCGTGCCCCTTGTATACGCAGGAGACATTGCTTCTGGAGTGATCTTGTCTGTCGGGATAACTGTTAGTCATTAGTTGTACCCTGTGCAGGTTCTTCCTGTTGCTAACATTTGAAATTATGTAGCAGAATATGTTTAATAATGAACTCATGAGATGCAATGCATACGTTTGTCTTGAGTTTTTGAAAAACGTTAAAGCAGGAAATCTAAAAGCGTGATATTTGTAAAAACATGATATTTGTAACAACGTGATGTTTGTAAAAATGAAATATCAACTCAGCATTTTTGGTAAACCTTAAGGAGTCAGGATACCTTTTTGGTGACAGTATGCTTCCGAACTAACCAGGCTTCAATTAGGACTTTCAAGGGTTGTAACGTGGCTTGGTTCATGGTTTAAGAAACAAAGGATAATGGCTCAAAATTTGATTGTACCCACCCCTCTTCGTGACGTTCTTCGATCCTATGCTCAGTTAATTCTGCGTTTAAGCCTTAGCAAAGCTTGAAGTTGTAACATTGACATTTGATGATGGTCGAAGTATCAGAAATTTAATTTGGACAGGCAGTCATCCTTTGTTGTAATACTTTCTTTTCGTCGAGGATTTGTAGTGACCTCTTTTGAAATGTTTTCTTTTGTCGAGGATTTTTAGGAACCTCATTTTTTACTATGTTATCCCTAACTTTTGCCTGAACTGTCTATTTTGAGCTTACAGTCAGCGGGATGCCTTGATTTTTGCCTAAGTCATCTTTTTGATTCTTGACTTAGCAGGCTTTTCTTTGTATGTATGTTTTTTCATCATTTTTGTTTTTGAAAGATATTGACTGCCTTACTTAATGATTGATGAACCATCATTGGCTTTTGATTGACATCTCCAACACTTCTTTGATGTGTGAGGATGAACGCTTGTGATTGAAACCTTTGTTGAAAGGTGTACCAAATGATTCTCTTAAAATAGAATGCACAACCAAATTAACTGAGAACTACCCTGCCCCAGGTTATGATCGAGGGTTTTAATTAGTACCATAAAGAAACTTCTACTTCTTAGGTTCAAAGGGGTTGACGAGGGATTAACATCCTTATATCTCCACTGTTTAGGAATTGAAACAATGCATGTACATCGTCAGCATAGTCCGCTCAAAAGCATACTGTATTAGGTTGCGGTATCGTTTTCGTCATCCTCCCTCAAAAGGTATACAACTTTTAGCAGGAGTTGAGTATCATAAAACATATGCAAAGTAAAGATGCAGTTTAGATGAGTGATAGCGAAATAATTTATTCAAGACAAACATATGCAATGCAGTGATGATGATTATTAAAACAGATAATGTCTATCATAAGCCGAATGTTTGAACAAGCAGAATAGGAATTGCGCATGAAAGTAAAGCTAATGATTGAAAGTTCATCCTCTTAGACATTAATCAGTCTTATAGTGATTAGGCATATGAGTAGTGATCACTACAGGAGTTCTTGGATGGTTGAATTCAATTTCTCCAGCATCGATCATATCTTGAATCTTGTTCTTCAATGACCAGCAGTTATTTGTATCATGACTAGGACTATCAGAGTGGTATGCACACCTCACATTAGGATTATAGCTACGAGCAGAAGTACTAGGATTCTTAGGGGGATCCTTTAAAATGATCAACTCCGACTTCAGTAGGTGTTGTAATACTTGAGCCAGTGACATGTTAATCTTTGTGAATTGACGCTTAGGTGTATCTGACTTGTGTCGTTGTTGTGGAACTGGTGTAGAGATTCAGAGTATCCGGGGTTCGAGCTTCCGGAATGTATATCTGATTGGAATGTTTCAGAAGTCTAGGGGTCAAGCTTCCGGAATGTTCATCTGATTGGAAATTTCAGAATGTCCGGGGTTCGAGCTTCTGGAATGTATATCCGATTGGAATGTTTCAGAAGTCTGGGGGTCAAGCTTCCAGAATGTTCATCTGATTGGAACTTTCAGAATGTCCGGGGTTCGAGCTTCCGGAATGTATATCTGATTGGAATGTTTCAGAAGTCTGGGGGTCAAGCTTCCAGAATGTTCATCTGATTGGAACTTTCAGAAAGTCTGGGGTTCGAGCTTCCGGAATGTATATCTGATTGGAATGTTTCAGAAGTCTGGGGGTCAAGCTTCCAGAATGTTCATCTGATTGGAACTTTCAGAATGTCCGGGGTTCGAGCTTCCGGAATGTATATCTGATTGGAATGTTTCAGAAGTCTGGGGGTCAAGCTTCTAGAATGTTCATCTGATAGAGATTGATTTGTTGATGGTATTTGCCTGACCAATTGATCAACCTGAAAGGCAAAGTTAGTTCTATGTGATGTTGTGAATGCAAATGCAATCTTTTCAAGGATCTTTAGGAATTTAGTTAGCAACATTAGAAAATGATTTGGTCGCCTCTTTGTTTGAAGAACTCTGATTCTTGGAGGTTCTTCTATGGGAATCAAGCTCACCATATCCAGTGGGTCATCGCCTCTGATTCGGGATACCTCTGAATTTGAAAGTATATGGCTAGAGGAAAATAAATCCTCTTGCCCCTTAATAGGTACTGTGTCTTTGAATTGGAAGGCATACGACCAAAGGAAAGTAAATCCTTTTGCCCCTTGATAGGTACGGTGTCTTTGATTTGGAAGACAAATGGCCAGAGGAAAGTAAATCCTCTTGCCCCTAGATAGGAATTCCGTCCTTGATAAGAGCACCTGAGATTGTGCGCCCTAAATCCCTAAGATCCTTGAAAGGGTTAGTTTACATGTGATGTTATGATGTTATGATGTCATGCAGATGCAATGCATTAAGTAAGGCATAAGGTCAAATTGTCCTACAGGAAAATCCTGCAAGGAAATAAAGGGTTAAAGCATAAGGTAGTGAGGACGAATTGTCCTACAAGCAAATCCTGCAAGGAAATAGAAGGTTAAAGCATAAGGTAGTGAGGACGAATTGTCCTACAAGCAAATCCTGCAAGGAAATAAAAGGTTAAAGCATAAGGTAGTGAGGACGAATTGTCCTACGAGCAAATCCTGCAAAGAAATAGAAGGTTAGATAACAAACAAGTCACACAGGAGTCCTTAAGTTTAAAGGCTTGCATGGAGTATGACCAGGTGACTACCCTTCCCCAAAGGTACTTCTAAGGATAAGGATGATATCAGCAACGGGTTCTACCAAGTTACTCAGAATTGTCAGCCCCTCCAAAGCACCCTCGAACATGGTACATGCATACCACGCAATGATACTTTGAGAGAGAACCTATCTGAGTTGTAGTATCGGGTAGCGACTATGCCCTTAACATGCATCAAGAGTAGTCCCCCCACTACGTTTCTAAAGGCCAAGATGGGTTAAAGGTGACTAAGGGTCCTTAAGCTCCGACTCACCTACAGATATCCACACGAACCTCTCTCATGCAAAAGAGGCATGCGAACACCCATAGAGGCCTAACTTAAGCGTGAACTCTCATATTGACCAATCCCAAGCATGCACAAGGGAGTTCGCCATGACTATGCCACTCCTATCTTAAGGTGCACTCGAATCCGGGTATAGGATTCATCTTCCATTCAATACCCAAAACAACCTTGGAAAATAAAGCAAGCAAACAAACAATTATTAAAGTGATCCTAAACTCTAAGGTAACCCCTCTTTTATTCGAAAGCATCCCCAGTAGAGTCGCCAGTTATGTAATACGGTGAACTGACTTTATTGAAATGTGCGGATAGCAAGAGTCGCCACCGACTTTTATTTTATCCAATTGGAAAGGCAAAAAGAACAGGAAAGACCTTTGAAAAGATTTTGAGTTCGGGGGTAGGTTATACAAAGGGAAGGTGTAAGACACCCTTTGCATCCATGGTTATCCATGGGCTCTTAATTGCTTGCTCACTTGTTTGTTTGAAAAGTTTGAAGTGTCGTGTGTGAATAGTAACAAGATTTCGTTAAGGACTTTAGCTTGTAAATAAGCGTAGCCTTGTTTTGAAATTGTTTTGAAAGGAGGTGTGAAAAGTATTTTGAATTTGTTTGAAGTGAGCAAGCAATTAATAGCTACCTACCCTACGTTGTATTTCTTGTTTTTTAAGTCTTTCGGGCGAAAGGGTCTATCCATACCATAAGAGGGCAGGAAGTCTTTCAATTGGATGTGCGGGTCATCGAGAAAAGTATCGTTCGCCATAAGACTGTCCCTTGCCATAAAGAGGGCAAGTAGTCTAAGGGAAGGATATAATAGTCATTAGGCAACAATAAGGATACCTTAGCATTCGAAGGGACTATCATCATTTATCGAGGCAACATCGAGGGACGAGATCACTTTATTCGTAGGCAACTCGAAGGGACTATGATCTTTTATTCCGAGGGACTATGATGATTTGAACTCGTAGGCAGCAAGCTAAGGTATCCCTATATCCGAAGGACTTGACTATTTTGATCGAGAAGGCAACCAAGAAGGATTACCTTAGAGGTGAGTGTGTGTAGCAATCATGTGGTTAATTCAGATATATTTAATCTTGGATTAGGTGAGCTATCGTTTAATTATTAGTTGTCACTCCCTATTTTACTAACCACGCAGTTAATATTGACAGAAAATAATTTGCGGAAATTAAATCCTACGCTATTACAGAGCTTCGGGATTGGGGGGTACATAACCAAAAATTGGGGGATGCAAAAAGTAAAGTGCGAGAAAATAGAATCCTAATTACTATTACATCACAAAAATTGCAACCTATACACCTTCTAGAATTTTAAATGACGGAAAGTAAATTAAATAATTAAATTAATAGCGTAATTAAATAAAGGCACAATTTAAATAATGACGGAAATTAAATAAATAGAACTTAAATAGCAAATATTAAATTAAACAGAAAACCACGCGCCAATTATTGAGTATGAGGTGGGAAGAGAAGATCGCGAGAAAATTATGAGTTCAAAAAAAATTTAAGGATAAAACCTAAACCTACAGTTTGATCATGGTTTGATAGACAACCCTTACATTACTGATAGTCACATGGTTTATTGATTAAGGCTAAACTTTAAAAATGATTATTAAACCCTGATTAAATCAAAAGTTAAGCCTAAATATTATGCCCCAAAATACAAACCTAAAATTAGTTATTAAATTAACCTAATTTATAAAAATTATAAATATAAATTATAAACTTAAAATTAATTGAAATAAATAAAATTAAAAGAAAGAATTATTTTTGTTGTTTTTAATGATTTTATGGCAATTAAAATAATTACTATCCTAATTAACTAAAATAAATTACTTATTATTAAAACAAGAAAAATAAAACTAATCCTAATTAATACTAAATCTAATTATAGTTGATGGCTAATTAGTTTAATCTAAACAACAAAACAAACAAAAAAATAAAATAAAAATATAAATAACAAACAGTAAAGAAAACAAAAAAACTGGAAGAACAAAAACCTGGCGCCGATTGCGTGTTGCTCTCCCTTGAGGGTGTACCATGGGGCTGCGTTGTTGGGACCTTCAGATCTTAACTGATGGAGATCTGACGGTGAGGACGCGAGGGAGTATGATGGACGAGTGGGAGAGCGAAGCGCTGAACCTGGAAATAAATCTAGTGGGGGCGTGTCTGGAGTGTCCACGGTGTGCCAGCGAATCCTAGGGCGTTAGATCCTGGCGATGGAGAGATCCCATGGTGATGGACTGAGGGCATATGATAATCTCGTGTGGAGGTGCTGCGCTGAATCTGTGAGCAATTGTAAGCAAGTAAGCAAACAAATGTTAAAAATAGTGTATAACGCAGGGGATCGAACCCGCGACATGATAGTTACAAAACCTTGTCCCTTGCCAACAGTGCTAACGATTTCATTCGTTATTAATTCCATCATCATTAAATATATAAAAAAACAAATATGAGTCAACTGGGAAATTTCACGAGACTGGTCAAGTTGGGCCTATTACGTCACGCAACGACCAATCAAATGGCAAGGGGAAAAGTCTGAATTTTGACCATCCATTCAGCGCTTGCCACCTCGTTGTCTTCAACCTCTAAACCATACATATATTGGCTACGATTCTGCTAGGAAACTAACGACGATATTGCTGCGATTTTGGCCATAGCAATTCCTGCAAGCTTCAAAACCTATGAAATCAATGTCAAACAAGAGCAAAAAATATCCAGATCACTTAAACCAAGCATTGCAACTTCAATGGGATTATTCTTTTGACTTAAAGCCGCCTGTAACCATGAGAACGGTGAAGGGCGGCATTATGCCCTAACAATGGTGAAATCTCCACCCTGCGTTAAAACTTAAATCTCGAGCATCTAAAAACATCCTGAACATTCACACAAACCATCATATGCAATCGAAAACCATTAAACATAAGTGATCATAAGATAACGAAATTTGAAAAGGAGATAGCAAACCATGACTTGGAGGAGATGAATCCGAGGGCTGCAACCTTCAGCAAATGTATAGTTGTCTTCCTGAGATCTTCAGGAGTGGGAAAGAAACCTTATCTTGGGCTGCAACACGATGAAAAAGGATATTGGTTATGCCCTAGTTTTTGGAACTTTTTGCGACATGAAAAACCTTGTTTCTTCTTTTTTTTGTCCAAAAACCTCCTCCCTCACGCTGCACATGTTGTAGGTATATAAGAGAGTACATTAGGGTTGTTTTTGGGCTTGGACTTTAGGTCATTAGATCATTTGGAAATTTTGAAGAAAAATATGATGTAGAACTTTCCACTTTTGTCTCAATCTTGCACCAATATCCTTCTTATGTTTTTTCTTGATTTCCCAATTAATTTTGGATTGATCAAAACATTTATAGGATCCATCCTATAATATCTTTTATTATTTACCCATGATTTTATTTGATTTTAAATTTGAAATTAAATAAATAAAATCAAATATAAATAAAATAAAACTATGCACTAAATAATATTTGATCTATGAGCCATTTGGATGATTAAAATAAATCCCCATGACTTAATTCAATATTTTTGGTATTTTACTTGATTTATTTACTATTTAAATGAATAAAATTCAAATAATTAGAAATAAAAAAAGCCAAACATATAAGGATGACTTTATAGGCCCCTTTATGGATCATATGTGTGATTAGAATCCAAAAGTTATGCCCATTAGTTCAAATATCCAAAACTCCCCACTTTGCCTTTTGTGCATTTCCTCAAAATTGCCCAACTTTGACAATCCATAACTCCTTCAATATTTATCACATGGAGTTGTTCTTGTACTTTTTGGAAAGCCCGAGATGTCCTCTATAAGCTACTTTCGAACATATTTTTTATTTGGAGAATTCATCTTGATGATATCGCTCCTGCCAAAAAACAGCTTTTTGCGATCTTCTAGAAGGACCTGTAATATTTTGATCCATATCTCTTAAATGAAGCATTTTTAGACTTGGCATGTGAGAGGCAAAATTTTAGAGAATTCAATTTCCTTCAAAATGAGCTTTGGATGGAAAATATTTGATGTTCCATGTGGAAGTTATGGCTGGTCAAAGTTCAGTTGACTTTCTCCTATGAAAACCCTAATTTAGAAACTTTTGGAATTGTTGATTTCTGATCTTTCCTTGACGAATCATGATCAATCCTTGAT
This sequence comes from Vicia villosa, assembly GCF_029867415.1. Taxonomy (NCBI): domain Eukaryota; kingdom Viridiplantae; phylum Streptophyta; class Magnoliopsida; order Fabales; family Fabaceae; genus Vicia; species Vicia villosa. The sequence continues at coordinate 267,596 of NW_026705731.1, forward strand.
CAAATGGTGAATGGTACTTCAATATGAGGATCTTGACAAAAAATCAGGAGTTTTGACTTTACTTTGACCACAGTTGACTTTTAGGTTAACTTAGTCCACTGTTTGACTTTTTGAACAATTGAGTGACCAATCCTTTGAGATGAGACTTGATACTTGTTATAGAGGTGATGTGAAATGTATTGAGCCACATAGGATGCCTTGGAGCCATTTTATTCACTAATTTTCCTTTGAATGAACCAAACCCTAGTTTCAGAGCCTTGTATAGGAGAGTGTGTCTTGGAGCTTTGTATATTGATTTGAATTTGTATAAGGGAAATAGTATGGGAAAATTTTGGGGTATGACAGTATGGATAGGAGTGCATCAATGGATTAGTCAGCATTCAAAAGTTCCAGGTGGGACCCACGCGAGCTGACCAGCGAATGAAAAGAAGGGGAAATGCCACGCGAGCGGTCAACAAGTCTTCTTTACTATTCATCATCTTCTTCCTTTTACCTGCGGAATTAGCTGCAGATTTACCTGCGGAATTTCCTGCGGATTTGTCTTCAGATTTCCATGCTTTTGAAAACCTACAAAAACAGCCATGAACCAAAACAAGGGCCACCCAGGTTGACTTAAAATGATCTCCTGAACATGATGGTGGTGTTAGTTTTGGCTAAAAACGCATGGAACATGGCATACGAAAGTTCACATACTTGAAAACTCAATAATGGTATATGAGAATTCTTACGTGGAAACTTGCATGTAAGGATTTAAACCTTTCCCAAACTATCTTGGTAACTTGTTAGAAATATTAGTTTACATTAAAACATGTTAAATTATGAGATACGAAAATTAAAGAAAGTGCATGAAAATGTTACTTTTGAAACATGAGTTCTATGAGCATATAGCCATGAGTAATGATCCCAACTTACTATATTAGGTCCCAAGAGATGATTAGGATGATTAGTTTGTATTGATAATGGTTGGAAACTAGAAAACGAAAATTACAAAGTTTTGAGATTTTTTTTGAGAATTTTGTGAATTTCTTGGCTATTCCTTTGATGGATCTTTGTGTGTGTCTTTCTACTGAAGTATCCTAAGTAATATATAAGAATTAGAGTGCTGCAAACTTAAGCTAAGAAGCTTTGATTGCTTTTGAACTTTTGGTTTTTTTAATATTAAAAAGTTTGAATTTCTTGACCATGGCTTCATTTTCTTCATCCCTCTTGCTCTAGGCCTGCCATGTACCTCTATGCTGCAGAGTTTGGATCAATTTTGATGGCTCATGCTAAGGACAAAAGCCTTGAATCATTATCTTGCACCATTTCTCTTTTAATTTAACTTTAAATGGAATAAAATTAAATTAAAAAAGAAAAAAAAATGCCATGGGCCTCAAGTTGGTCGTGGGAGCCCTTTAATATCATTAGAAACATGTTTGGATCATGAATACTTGGCCTCTTTTGGAAAAAAAACATTTTTGATCAATGTTGGTTTCATGCATTTTCCCAAAAAATAGCCAACTTCAACAAGACATATCTCCCTCAATTTTGATCATATGAAGGAGTTCTTGTACTTTTTAGAAACCTCAAGATGTCCTCTACAAGCCACTTTGAAAACTTTTTTGCATTTGGAGGAGTTATCTTGATGTTATGGCCTTCGACAAAAAACCACTTTTTGTTGACTTTGAAAATGACCTGTAATGTCCTGGCTCATATTTTTCAAATGGTGAATCCAATGACCATGGGATCAATTTCATTTGAAAGATAATTGAATTCCCTTCAAAACAAGCTTTGGTTGGAATTTTTTGAATGAACGAGGAGAGAGTTATGGCCGGTCAAAGTTCAGTTGACTTTTTAGGAGAAAACCCTAATTTTGAAACTTAAGGTTTTGTTGATTTCTGGACTTTTCTTGATGAATTATGATCAACCATTGATCAAATGATGAATCTTTTGACAAAATATGGATGTTGACAAAAAATTTCATTTTTGACTGTCTGTTGACTTTTCGGTCAAACTGGTCGTCTGTTGACTGTTTGAGCTGTTGACTGTGCGTCCGAGCGAATTGAAGTTTGAAAATTTATCTGGTGGTACTTTGAGACATATGGAGGTCCATGAAATCCATTTGAGGTCTCAAAAAACTTGTTCTCCTGAAAAAACAAAAACCCTAGTTAGGGACTGTTTGTGTAGGAGACAGTTAAGCGTACCTGATTTTTGTGCAGTGTTGAGTCCCTGATGATCATGTGATTATCAGAAGACTTCTAGAACAAAAATCTTGGAATTTTGAAATATGAAAGATTGATTTGAATGATAATACAAAACACGGAGAATCGTGCTGTCAGCGGGTTTGACTGTTAATTGGCTGTTCGGGAATTAACATAACAGTTAAAGTGAAAACTTAACAGTTAAAGTTAATTTTTTCTTTTTGTTTTTTGTTGTGTTAATGGTGAAAATTTATTTACCTGAGTTGTTAGAAAAACACAAACATAATAAATAATTAAAATATACCGTACGCGAACGAAATTACCGATAATAATCTTGAAAATATTTAATGCACAGAAAAAATAAATATTTAACTAGCAATAAACACACATAATATTATCTTGATAATTAAACTACAGTACGACAAATAGTACAACATTTAATACTGACAGTCCAAATATTACACAATATAACGAACAGTACGACAAATATAATGAACGGTACTTTATTTGAAAGCGAAAGATACGACAAACTTTAAAAATGACGATTAAAAACCCATGCTATAAATAACAACATATAGATGCACGGGAGTGTAAATATCCCAGGTTCGCGTTTTTCAGGACTATGCAGACAGAAAAAGGACATGATCACCACCAAAACAGTGATGACCATAAGAAAAAACGTGTCCATCCACTTTGCCATTTTTGCCGGGGAAGAAGAGAAAATAATTATGAGATAGAAATTTGGGAAATGAGTGAAATTTGATGTGAGAATTTATGGAAAAAATGAGGGGTATTTATAGAGTGAAAAGAAGAATAGAGACGTTGGGGAATGAAGTGATACCGTACAAAAAAAAGAAAATTTGAGTGGTAGTAGGATTTGAAAGAAAGTGTATGGTAGGGTTTGAAAAGAGAGATGTATGGAATAAAGTTAGGATTTGATTTGAAAGAAAGAGATTTGAAAAGAAAGGAAAAGATTTGAAAACAATAGTATAATACAAAAATTAGTGGGAAACAAAAACTAATAATAATTTAATTGTTACCAGTACAGTCTGAATGCCCGGACTCTGCGCCTGCAAAAATTTAATTCTGTACCAATTGTGTCAGTACTATTTATCTGCAAATAAATCTCAAATAAACAGCGTGTGTGAAGTGACAAACAGTACTTGGCGTTTGTGTAAGAATAAATTCAACAGCGAACCCAAAATACCGTATACGAATATTCTAAAAAAACTGAGTATTCATAAAATCAGGATATTTATGAAATAAAATCCAAGATTATATGAAACTCCCAATTTTTAGACAGAAGTCTGTTGCCTTCTCTCTGAAAAAAGATGCGGGCAAATTTTGGGGTATAACAGTTGCCCCTATTCAATCTTCTTAAACCTGAAGAGACCGATTGGAATCTGAAGGTAGAAGATGATTGAATATTTAGATGCCCTGAAAATTTGCACTTACCTCCACCGGAAGTGATGTTGGAAATTTCTTTGAATGTGGCTTGAGAAATGTCGTTGGCGGATCAAAACATTACCTGAGATGGGCTTTCAGATGCCATCTGGCGAATGTGTTGATGGTTTGTTCATCAGAATGAATCCATTGATTATATCTTGATGAAGGATTTGAAAACCTCTGCGTTGACCGTTACGGAACCGTCCGAGGTTACCGCTTTAAATCTTGGAGGCTGATCGTTACGGAACTGTCCAAAGTTTTTCCGCTTTAGATTTTGAATGTTGATCGTTGTGGAACCGACTGAGGTATCTGCTTTAGATCTTTGAAGGTTGATCGTTGTGGAACCGTCCGAGGTGTCCGCTTTTAGATCTTGAAAATTGACTGCTTTAAGGAACCGTCTGAGGTATCGACTTAGATCTGAAGGTAGATCATTAAGGAACCGTTCAAGGTATCGACTTAGATCTGAAGGATTTGAAGTTGTTTGTTTTGAGTTGATAGGTGGTTCGGAAAGAGAGATCTCTTCAGAATGAATCTTTGGTTTGATTATATCTGAGGGGAATGTTTGTCTGAATAGAATCCAGGAGAATACTGCATGCTGTTGAGAATAACTTTGCTGTGAATAGTCGTCTACCTGAAAAACCAAGTTAGCAACATGCAATGTCATGATGCATGTAATGTATATGTTGAGATTCTTAATCTAAATGAGAAACGTGCATGTTATGTATGCGTTTGTCATGAAACATTATATGCTATGTATGAATATGCGTATGATGTATGACTTATGCAGTTTAGAGCGTATCAAACTTCTGGTTGGGAAAATAAATCTCTGCTTGCTATTTTGGAAATGAAGGCATTATGACCGTTGATGATCTTTGCTATCTTGTTCGAGTATACTCAGCAGGGGAACTTCCTTACGGACCAGGGTGCTCTGTTGAGGGATCTTTGACTACCGCTCGAGGATGAAGGTAATTTGAAAGTTCTGATTTTGATGCACCTTGAATGGGAATAAGAAAGATATGTAATCCTCCGATGCACTATTTGATCAATCCTTGGTGTGTAGGATCATGCCTTCTGGGGATAGTGATCTTGAACAGCCCTGCTGGGGAATAAGGTTTCTCGAATCACTTTGTTAGAGAGAAAAATCTCATTGAGGATTCTGTGGAGAAACGCATCTCTGTTGGGGAACTTTTCTTCTGATTTCAGGATGATGTCTAGATGACTGGGACATTACCTGACTGCTATTCCTATTTTTCTTATAAACATCAATCATATTCAAATGCATATGTTCATTCAAAATTATCATTGGGACGTTTACGTGTTCAAAACAGAAAAAGTGAAAACATTGATTTTGAGCATGAACTGTATTGATTTTGAAAGAGAGCCATAATAGGCGGATTAGTACAAGGAGACAAATATCCTAGTAGTAGGAAGTTGTCATAAAACTTTGAAAAGTACTTATAAAGGAAAATAGCTACGTGAAAACAATCCAGTCAAGTTTCAACTCTGCTATTGCCAATCTGTCTTCGAGTATCTCATCCCTCTCTTGTTGGAAGAAAGTGATTGGACTGATTAGTGCCTTTGATGTGTTGAACCTTGAAGGTGAGTAGGTAGCCAAACGAGACATAGTCGTACGCTTTATTCCCTAACTTTTGCCTAGGCTGCCTTTTCAGGTTTTCAGCCTATCGGGATAATTATTATTTTTTTAGTCTCTAATTTTTGCCTGGATCGCCCTTTCAGGTTTTCAATCCACCGAGACGCTCATTTTTGCCTAAGTCGCCCTTTCAGGTTTTCAATTTAGCGAGCTTTTCTTTAAGCGAAGTACTTTTTGACTATGTCCGCATTTACAGGGTGTGGGAAATCCTCGCCATCCATAGTGGTAAGCAACATGGCTCCGCCGGAGAATACTTTCTTGATTACAAATGGTCCCTCATAAGTGGGAGTCCGCTTGCCCCTGGGGTCGCCCTGTGGTAAGATGATACGTTTGACAACCAAATCACCGGTTTGATATGCCTGACTTTTGACTTTCTTGTTGAAGGCTTTGATCATACGTTTCTGGTATAACTGACCATGACAAATAGCCGCAAGCCTCTTCTCATCAATCAAATTTATCTGGTCCAACCGAGTCTGAATCCAATCGTCTTCGTCTAGATCGGCTTCTTTCATAATCCTTAGGGAAGGAATCTGAATTTCAATTGGAAGAACTGCCTCCATACCATAGACTAAGGAAAATGGAGTTGCCCCTATTGAAGTACGTGTTGATGTGCGATAACCATGAAGAGAAAAAGGTAACATCTCATGCCAGTCTTTGTAGGTTACTGTCATCTTTTATATGATCTTCTTGATGTTCTTGTTGGCAGCTTCCACGGCGCCATTCATCTTTGGTCGATATGGGGATGAATTATGATGTTTAATCTTGAACTGCGTGCAGAGTTCAATAATCATCCTGTTGTTTAAATTTGTGCCATTGGTTGTGATGATCCTTTCAGGGATGCCATATCGACAAATGAGATTGTGCTTGATAAACCGGGCCACAACATTCTTGGTGACTGAAGCAAACGAAGCTGCTTCTACCCATTTTGTGAAGTAGTCAATAGCGACCAGGATAAAACGATGTCCGTTGGAGGCAGTAGGCTTGATTTCTCCAATCATATCAATACCCCACATTGCAAAAGGCCAAGGAGCCGTTAAGATGTTTAATGGGACTGGAGGTACATGTACTTTGTCGGCATATATCTGGCAATTGTGACAAGTTCTGGAGTGATGATGGCAGTCTGTCTCCATGGTATACCAGTAGTAACCTGCTCTCAGAATCTTTTTAGCCATTGTATGTCCACTTGAATGAGTACCAAAGGCACCATCGTGTATATCTTCCATAATCTGTTCCGCTTCCTTCTTGTTCACACAACGAAGCAAAGTCGAGTCATGGTTGCGTTTGTACAGGATTCCATTACTTAGAAAGAATTTGGCAGCAAATCTTCTTAGAAACTTTCTATCGTTAATGGATGCCCCTTCAGGGTATTCTTGGGCTTCGAGATATCTTTTTACTTCATGGAACCATGGTTTTTCTTCCACTCCTTTGGTATTAATCTCATTGCAATAGGCTGGTTCATTTTGTCTATAAATGGTGATCATTGGCGCCTCATTGTCCCACCTGACTTTGAACATAGATGACATGGTAGCTAAGGCATCAGCCAGTTGATTTTCTTCTCGCGGGATATGTTCAAAAGTGATTTCTTCAAAGTAAGGAATCAAACTCAGCACATATTCTTTGTAAGGAATTAGATTCGGGTGCTTCGTGTCCCATTCCCCTTTGACTTGATAAATTACAAGGGCCGAGTCCCCGTAGACCTCCAGGAACTTGATTCTCATATCGATTGCAGCTTTGAGACCCAGAATACATGCTTCATACTCGGCTATATTGTTAGTGCAGTTGAAACATAATCTGGCAGTGAATGGTGTATGTCCTCCTGTAGGAGAAATGATCACAGCTCCGATGCCATTGCCAAGCGCATTAGAGGCTCCATCAAAAACCATAGTCCATCGGGATCCTGGCTCGGGTCCTTCTTCTGGTCCTGGTTGTTCGTAGTCGGTAACTAGCATAATATCTTCATCTGGGAAGTCAAAGTTCAATGCTTGATAATCATCCACTGCTTGATGAGCCAGATGATCATCTAACACACTTCCTTTGATTGCTTTTTGCGAAGTGTACTGGATGTCATACTCTGTTAAAATCATTTGTCATCTTGCTATTCTTCTAGAGAGAGCAGGTTTTTCGAACACATATTTGATAGGATCCATTTTGGAGATCAGGAAAGTGGTATGGTTTAGCATATACTGTCTTAGCCGGCGAGCTGCCCATGCCAAGGCACAACAAGTTTTCTCGAGCAGTGAGTATCTTGTTTCACAATCGGTAAACTTTTTGCTAAGATAGTAGATTGCATGCTCTTTTTGGCCAGACTCGTCATGTTGCCCCAGTACACACCCCATTGAATCTTCTAATACTGTTAGGTACATTATCAGAGGTCTTCCTTCCACTGGTGGTAACAAGATTGGTGGTTTTTGGAGATATTCTTTGATCTTATCAAAGGTTAATTGGCATTTGTCATTCCATCTTTCCACTTGATCTTTCTTCAACAATTTGAAGATTGGCATACAAGTAGTAGTCAGATGGGCAATAAATCTGGCGATGTAGTTCAGACGTCCCAAGAATCCTCTGACTTGTTTCTCGGTACGGGGTATGGGTATTTCTTGAATGGCTTTGACCTTGGCAGGATCAACTTCAATACCTTTGCTGCTGACGATGAAACCTAAGAGTTTACCGGATCTAACTCCAAAGGTACACTTGTTCGGATTCAGTCGCAACCTGTACTTCTTGAGTCTGTCAAACAGCTTGTGCAGATGACCCAGATGTTCTTATTCGGTGTTGGACTTTGCAATCATATCATCGACATAAACCTCTATTTCTTGATGAATCATATCATGGAACAGAGCTACCATTGCATGCTGATACGTTGCTCCTGCATTCTTTAAACCAAAGGGCATCACTTTGTAACAAAAGGTTCCCCAGGGTGTTGTGAAAGTTGTTTTTTTCCATGTCTTCGGGCGCCATCTTGATTTGATTGTAACCTGAGAATCCATCCATAAAGGAAAATACCTTGCATTGTGCAGTATTGTCAACCAGTACATCGATGTGAGGTAAAGGGAAATCATCTTTGGGGCTTGCCCGATTCAGATCTCTGTAGTCTACACACATTCTGACTTTCCCGTCTTTTTTAGGCACAGGCACAATGTTAGCTATACATGGAGGATAACTCACAACTTTTAGAAAACCAGCGTTGAATTGCTTCTCAACCTCGTCTTTGATCTTCTTGGACATGTCGGGCCTACTTCTCCGCAGTTTCTGCTTAACTGGAGTGCTTCCTTCTTTGATTGGCAGGCAATGGACCACAATATCCGTATCAAGGCCAGGCATATCTTCATAGGACCAAGCGAATATCTTAATGTAGTCTTGTAACATTTGAATCAGTCTTTGCTTGACACTGTTTTCTAAATCAGCCCCTATCTTGACTTCTTTCTTTTCTTCGTCACTGCCCAGGTTGATAACTTCAATTGGCTCTTCATGCGGCTGTATAGTCTTTTCTTCTTGTTCTAATAGCCTTGTAAGTTCCCTAGGTACTTCACAATCTTCCTCACTTTCGTCCTCAGTTTGGTAGATCGGATTTTCAAAGTCATGATTGGCAATAGCAGAATCGTTATCAACAGGATCCAGAGTGAATGTGAATCTGCATTTATTATGTGGGTGTGTGTAAGAACACATAGCTAAATGAATAAAGTAAAGAAAAAAAATAAAAAGGATCGCAAAATTTGAATATGCAAACGTCCCATGATTTTATTGAATGAACATATGATCATGGTATGACAAACCCTTATAAAAAGGACCAGTGTGCTTCGGGCAAGGCACCTGACTTTTAAGTTCATGGTTCGATAGTACAGGAACCATTTTTATCTTTGAACATATAAACAACGAAAACAGGAAATTGCATTTACTCCTGATCAAAGGAGATAACATCTTCGGCTTCCCGGTTGTTCAATCCATTGTTGAGAGTAGGGAATATCCAGCTGCTCCAGTTGCAGTTGTCTTCTTCGTCTTCCACAGCATTGACTTCTTTGGTGGCGATATGAGCTGTTGATCCTTCAGGATGAGCAAGATACTCTGCTGGATACGAGAGCCCAGGTTGAGATACCTCTGTTGGCTGAGAGAGATACCCGATAAGATCGTCCCATCCAGTCAGGATGATATCTTTGATAGAGACTTGTGCATTCTATCATGTCTTGGATTTTATTTTTCAGGGCCCAACAGTGATCTGCGTCATGCCCAGGACAGTTGGAATGGTATGCACATGTTGCGTCGGGGCGATAACTAGGAGAGGAAGTGTTGACATTCTTGGGAGGATCTTTCAATGTAATCAGATTTGCTTTTAAAAAGTGTTGCAATGCTTGAGAGATTGGCATGTTGATTCTGGTGAAGTTTCTTCTCGGTGCATCTGGTCGACGCGTATACTTCGGCGGTTGATCTTTTTGAGGTGCAGATGCAGAGATCAGAACAGCCCATACAGATTGGTGATGCTCACTTTTGCGACCTTTCTGACTGTGCATTGTATTGACTTCATTTCTCCCACTGATGGGCCTCTTTGTAGTACCAGAGGAGGAGCCTACTTGAATTTTTCCACTTTGAATGCCGCTTTCGACACGCTCTCCAGTTAATATCAGGTCAGTGAAACCTGACGACGAGCTTCCCAGCAAATGACTATAGAAAGGGCCAGTTAAAGTGCCCATGAACATGTCGACCAGCTCGCGATCAGATAAGGGAGGTTGAACCCTTCCCGCTAGGTCTCTCCATTTTTGTGCGTACTCTTTGAAACTTTCTTTTGGTGCCATGGTCATGCCCCGTAATTGAGTACGGGTTGGTGCAAGGTCAACGTTGTATTGATACTGTTTGTAGAAGGCAGCAGCCAGATCTTCCCAGGTGTGAACTTTTGCACTTTCTAGTTGGTAGTACCACTCGAGTTGAGTACCTGACAGACTTTCTTGGAAGAAATGAATCCACAATTTGTTATCTGCCGTATGAAGTAGTATCTTCCTCACATAGGACCTTAGATGCAGCTTTGGGCAAGAGACTCCATCATACTTTGCAAAGACAGGAACTTTGAACTTTGATAACAATATCTGAGACGAGTCCAAGATCGTTGAAGTCTAAACCAGGTATTTTTTGTATCTCCATAGCTTTCATGCGTTCTTCCAACTGCTGGTATTTACTATCACCCTGTTCGTCTTTGGAGTGATAATCTTCTTCATCAGGAGAGAGAGAGAGCTTGGCAGAACCTTGGTTGCTGTGATTGTCTTCTTGATCACCTTCACCGACTACTTCAGGGATTGGCGCTTTTCTGGGCATCCTGGCTGGGACTCTGACTTTCCTCACGAGGTGACTTAAACCTACAGATCCCTTGGGCTTCTTTTTCTTCTTGGTCATCAGGGCTTTCAGTTCCTGTTGCCCCTTTGCTAACTCCAAAATTTCTATCTGAACTTGGGCGTTTTGTGCCTCGAGATTCTTGACGCTTGTTTCGGAATCCATCCCTTCTAACTGAAATAAACAGCGAGGAGATGAGAAACATGTTATGTGAACCTGTTATGCAATGTTTATGAATGAAATGTATATGCAATGTTTTCAAGGATCTTAGAATTTAGATTTGTTTAAACAAGAGAGAAACAAACATTTATTAGTCAAACAATTTATTTCTCTTTTTTTTCTTTTTCTTTTTCTTTGCCTCTTTTGGGCTTACAAGATAAAACAAAATAAAAGATCCTTCAAGTTTCCCATGGACGCTTTCTCTTTGCACCCAGGAACGTGTTGATATGTTGTTCTTCCTGGAGTTGTCTGGTGAGCTCCAACACTTTCCTTTCATAGTCTTGACAGTGTGCTTTGAAGGTGTCTCTTTCTCCTTTTAGTTGAACCCAAGATTTCTGCAGCTCTTCCAGGTCAGTTGGCATGTCCGGATGTAAAATAACTCGAGGTTCGCCCCCTTCGACTTCTGGCTTAATAGTCACAGGTAGGATAGCGGGATATGGCATGATGAACTTCTGAGCACGAGCACGCACCCACTTGAGGTAAGGCTCCATGGGAATATAATTCCATTGTCCTAAAGTCTTGATTTCTACTTTGTAGACACTGCCCCAAGCATGTATAAACCTTTGTCGATATCTTTGGGAATCATCTTCGTAGTCGAACACAATGCCATGGATAATCATGTCATGAGGACCATTTCTTCGTGCATATCCGAATTGGCGCAAAGCTAAAGAGGGGTTGTAAGTGATGCCTCCCCTAATGCCAAGGAGTGGCACATTAGGGTACTCCCCACAATGGTCAATGAGAGTGATGTCTTTTTGAAAGAAGTTGTTCCACCGGATATCTGAATGAGACAAAGACATAATCCTGCGAGACCATTGCATCCTTTGCTCGTTTCTCAATACTGATCGGGGAAGGTGTAATGTAAACCATCTAGCCAGTAGTGGTACACAACACATAAGAGTTCCTCGCTTTTTCGTGGTACGAGTGTGTAAAGAATGTAGAATGTCTCCCAGTAAAGTAGGTACCGGATTGTGGGTTAAGAAAATGTTGATAACGTGTACACTTATGAATTGGTCGGGATTAGGGAATAAAACCAACCCATAAATCAAAAGAGCCACAACTTCTTCAAAAGCTTGGTAACTTCTATCTTTTAATAGTGATCGAGCCTTTCCCATTAAGAACTTAGAAAGCAAACCCTTGACTCCACTCTTTGTTTCCCAATTGGACTCGATTTCTGACTTTCGTAAATGTAAGGCAGCAACAATGATTTCAGGCTTTGGAATCTTTTCTAAACCAGTGAAAGGTAATTGATCTCGAACAGGTAACCTAATTAGTTCAGAGAACTCTTCCAAAGTGGGTACTAGCTGGTAATCAGGAAATGTAAAACAATGATGTTCGGGATCGAAGAACTGGAACAGGACCCGTATCATGTCTTCTTCAAATTTTGAGGTAACCAAATGGAGTAGGTGACCGTGCTTTTCGGTGAATTGAGCATTTCTGGGAAATTCTGATATTAAGTCCTTAAGTTCAGATGGTACTGTTGAGATGTTGATCCGAATATAATCTCTGGTAGCGGGAGCCATTACCTGCAATCACAAAACAAAAATAAACTCTTCGATCCTTGAAATGATTAGTGAGAAAATGATATGTTTATGATGCTTATGATGTCATGATGTCAAACATGTGGAAAACACAAACAAATCAAACAATAGCCTTATGTTTAAAGGCTTGCTTGAGATTCATAGGTGATACCCTCCCCATTGAAGTTGATTTGGTTTAAATCTGTCTTAAAATGGTATTCGGGTTCTATGATCCTTGGAGACAACATCTCAATACGGCACTCGGACAGCCGATCAAAACATTCCTCGAGGATAACCAACTTTGATCAATTTCAAAGCCAGTCACTTAATAGGCCACAAGTCAAGTTCAACTAAAGGTTCTAAGACAAATTAGTGTTTAATGACATTTCGGAAGCCTAACATACTCCTTGATCGTTTTCAAGGGATATCAGTACAGACCAAAGTGTCGCACCAACGATGACTACCAAATTAACCGTAATGGTACATGCCATACAGTCCTTGGTCAATTGTCACATACTTAAGGTATCTCGAGATTCGGGTTAGAATCTTTCACACAAGTAAATCCAATACCCAAACAAACCTTTGAAAAATAGAGCAAACAAGACAAGCAATTGAAAACATCGAAGTGATCTAAACTCTAAGGTAACCCCTTTTGAAAACATTTTGTTTTTGAAATCCCCAGCAGAGTCGCCAGTTCTGTCGTCCTTGGTTTTTTTCGTGGGATACAAACTGACTCTTCTTTTATTATTTTGAGTTGTGAAAATCAGAGAGTCGCCACCGACTTTTATTTTATCCAATTAAGGAAAGTGTCATACCCCAATTTTTGACCTAAGATACCACCTCATATCATAGCATATGCATCATTTGCATCTCTAACAAATTGCATAGCTTGTGTTTGTTACTTGTGACTCAGCAGGATTTAATCAAGAAATCACTCATCAATACAAGTAACAATCAATTAGGGTTTTGTTCTCCCTTCATCTCAAATGAATCATCTTCATCAACAATTAACATTTGGTCCTAAAAAATCCATCTCAACAAGCTCAAAGGCTTTGAATCGACTGAATTAGGGTTTTGACTGAAGACAGCATACTCCTGACTTTTGCTCAGGATTTGACCTAATGACTTGGGACATGACCTCAAAACCCCAAGTACATCATTTTGACCTAATCCATTGGCTCAGAACATCTCCTATACAAAGATTGATCAGACAAATCCTCAGATCAGGGTTTTTGAACTATCAGGGACTAAAATCAGGGATCACATTTGGGAAACCCTAAAAACCCCCAGGAAGTCAATCAAAGGTTTCAATCATCCTCAAATAATCCCTATGACAATATACAATGGAAATTACATCTCAATTCAAGACCTACAGGCATCAATTTCATCAGGTCGACAATTAGGGTTTTTGACCTAATTCACTGAGCAACTGACTTTTTAATCAGGACATGGTGCCACAACTCAAACCATGGCTCAATATCCTCTAATGCTTCAATGTAATCCACTCATACTATTCATTTGATGAGGATAGCCTGTTTCACTTGAAATCTCCAGAAACGCGATTCGTCTGAAAAAGTCAATTGTACAAGATCACCATTGACTTTTGGGGAATTTTGGTCAACCATGACTTTTGAAGTTTTGAATCATCAATATATGATATGAGAAGTCATTTGATCAAGGAAAATCAAGAAAATCAATCAAGAATCAAAAAGTCAAAAGTTTGACTTTCATACTTAGAAAATTTTCTAAGTGTTTTTCAATGGTTTTTTCCAAACTTTGGAAGGGAATTTCTCAAAATTTCACCTACAAACTGAAAAAAACTCCCAACATGAAAGTTGTAGATTTTGATCCAATAAACAACTTTGACACATATAAAATTTTTCCATAAGATCAACCATTTAAGAGATATGGTGCTTCAAAGTTGGTACTTTTTGAAAACTTCACTTGAAATCTCATTTTCTTCAAAGTTCATGGATCTTTTTCACCCACTTCCTTAAAGATCTTGAAGAAACTTTCAACTAGGGTTTTGATGTGTGTAACATGAGCTTTCCAAAATGTCCAAGAGCATGAAAAAATATGGAGTGTAGCTATGGTTTTGAATTATGCATTTAGTGATCATTTTCACTTGAAATTTCAAGACATTTTCACTAAGTTATGAACCAAATTGCCAAATGGACCAAGTAATGATGCATAGAAGCAATAATTGAGAGATATTTTCTGGTTTAAGATCAGATAGGAAAGAGATAAGAAGCTTGGCCAAAATAACCATGGTTTAGTTACTTTAACCATTTGCATTTAATGTGAAAGATTCCACTTTATCCCTTAAGCCAAATCATCACTTCTTGAAGCAAGTTGCAAAGCTCTTCATTCAGACTCTTTGGCCTATAAATAGAGGTCATTTCCACTCTTCAAATCACACCAAAACCTCATAATCATAGGTTTTCTTTCTTCTTTCTTAAGTTGCAAGTTTCATGAGTTTCAAAGAGGAAGAATTGCAATTTCCATCTCTTGCAATTTCTGAGCAAAGTGAGGGTTCTAACATCCCATAAACATCAAATGTGAAGTGTTTGATCCATCCACACACCCCAAAAACACTCAGAACTCAAAATCACTACCTCACCTCCATATGAACACATAATGAGCCTTATCATGCCAATTTTCATTCTAGCTCATTTCTGTCCAAGTTAAACATCCAAACACATTCCATATACCATATATGAGCTATCCCAACCATCATCCATGATCTGAAACACCTCCATCTTCAAATTCGATTCACTCTTGAAGCTTATGCAGGTCGGGTACCATGGCCATGCCCAGATGAATTCAGATGGTTCCAAGCATCCAGACACCTTCCATAATCATCATTGAAGCTATCCAGATCATCACAAAGCATCTGTAACACCTCCAGATCAGAATTCAATTCTCAGTTGGCCGTTTTTGAAGGTAAGCTCTCTTGAACTTCAAACTCCATCATACATGCATCATAAATGAAAAACTGGTTTACCATCTTGTTTCTGCACTATCACTGATCAATAGCCCTCAATCAATTTCATGATTCATCAACTATACACAATTTCAGAGTGAATTATAGAATTAGGGTTCTTCGTGTTCATCAGAGAATCAATGGCCCTAGAGTGAAAATAAATGGAATTAAATGGTACCATCATGTTCCTGGTGAAAAATCGAGCAAGATAGGCTATTCACTCGATCCAAACAATTCAGTTTTCAGAATTTTCAAATTTGAATTGGGTTTGTGTTCTTGGCGCCAGATTTTGAAACTGAAATTAGAAACTTGATTCAAAATATAACTGATTCGTTGCAAATGGTAATCAGACCACGCGCGTGGTCCACTTGGTTAAGTTTTTGAGTTGTGAGAGAGAGGGCGTGGGTTCAAGCCCTAGTGAAGACAAAACCAATTTTTTGCAACCTATTTTCTTTCATTTTTTAACAAACTTCATCAATTAATTTAACCAATCAAAATTCATTATTTTTTCTTCATTTTTTACACACTTCTTATTTAATATACCTATTTTGACAATATCAAAAAAAATCATCAAAAAATATTTATTTAATATGTTTTTATTTAGGTTTAAAATGACTTATTTTTAAGTATTTTTAATACTTTAAATATTGTTTTTCCATTTAATTTTTTAACCTAATCACTTGTAAATATTTTTTGTGATCAAACCATAATCATTTAGGTCTTAATTAAGCATTAAAACTTGTTTTAACTTAATTAAGTTGACTTTTGTCAAAATCAAATCGTTTTAAAACAAGCGATCGCGATTCTTTTCAAAAACGATAAACCATTTCTTTTTGATTCTCAAAGAAAACTTTTGATTAAATCTTTTTAATTGATCAATTGATTTTCAAAACGAAGTGGGGCCTCTCGAATATTAGAGAGTGTAAGTCCCATTTCTTTTCTTTTTGTACAGTTTTTTTTAAAAACAATAAAACTTCTTCAAATTAAAACTTTTTCAAACAGTTTTCAAAACGACGAAACCTCGCGTCTGTAAATAAACAATCAACCATGTTTTGTAAATAAAACACGGGCCTCCACGTAGGTATAAGTCCCGAGCCCTTTCACCATACCCATTCCAGTACATGAAATTAGGTATTTCATTGTACACCCGTTTTGTACATATCTCGATCAGTTTGATTTTTAACTTTGAATAACAAACCAAAAATGAAGGTTTCTTTAAATCTTCCCAAAAATACCATGGGCCTCCATGTAGGTATAAGTCCCAAGCCCCTTTGTAAATACCTGTTTACATAGCTTTGAATAAATTCAAGTGGACCTCTCCCCGAGTAAGAGTCCCGAGCCCTGTGTATACAAATGGATCATGCTTACAGGTATATTTCCTTCATAAACTCCATTATATACACACACTTTGTCATATATAACTGTTCATATAACTGTTCATATTTGTTCATGTACTTGTGCATATTTGTTTGTACTTGTTCATACTTGTGATTGTGTTATATACTTGTTCAACTTAGTACAACACTAGGTTCCCCATAGCCTCCTATTGGGCTTCGTGCAAAGAATCTCCACTAGTTTAGGTTAGGACATAGAGTATGGTTTCCCGGTGAAATCGCTCTAAGAGCTCAAACCAACTATACCATGCCTCCCCTTGGGCTTTGTACAAACGAGTGACCCTCCCATAGCCTCCTCTTGGGCTTATAATGCAAGGACCCTGGATTGTCCCTCCCATAGCCTCCTCTTGGGCTTACAATGCAAGGACCCTCGGATAGCCTCCTCTTGGGCTTCGTACAAGGACCCACGGGCTTCTTATAAGCATCCCCCAATATCCAAATCAAAATACCCTAGGAGATTAGACATTTTTCATCTCTATACTAGGAGTATCTCTTATATATCATCACAAACAATCAATCAATCAAACTTTTTTGCCACAAGGCTGGCTAATCAATCAAATTTCTTTTTGCCACAAGGCTGGCTAATCAATCAAACTGTTTTACCACCGTACTGGATGATTAATCAAAGTTTTTGTCACAAGGCTGACTTCATTGAAACTTTTGCCACAAGGCTGGCTGATTAATCAAAGTTTTTGTCACAAGGCTGACTTCATTGAAACTTTTGCCACAAGGCTGGTTAAACAAAAACATCTTTATCATTCTAAGCACCCTAAGTGGCATGGCCCCGGGCTTATAATGAAAAGATTTTCAAACAAAATCAAACAGATGTATGTGATGATATAGATTAGATACATCTAGCATTTAGACGACATTTGTCTATTTTCCTTTGCTTCCACTAGCATAAGTGGGAACTACGATTGCTCTGACTTTCTCAACATCCCTTTGAGAATACGTAGGCACAAGGTCGATCCTTGGCGAGCAAAATAAAACAAAAAAACCATTCAAACCTTAGCACCCGTAGACCCCGAGCTACAGATGCTCTGATTCCCTCTAAGGGATATGTATGCAGAGGATCGCGATGATCTTTGCGAGCATAATCAAACAAACACCTTAGGTCCCACCTATTTCACAACAGAACCTTCACCGTAGCATAGAATAAAAAACAATAAAGAACCCTGTAGAGTACTACAGATACGTTGGGTGCTAATACCTTCCCTTCGTATAACCAACCCTCTTACCCAAGATCTCCCCCCACTTTTAGGTTATTGCAGCTTTTTTCCTTTTCCTCCTTTGGAAATAATAAAAAGTTTGGTCGAAATAAAAGAAAAATCATTTTTTTGAGCACTCGAGCCTAAAGAAGGCATCAGGTGTCTCATCCACAAAAAAGAGGAACAAAACGGTTTTTCGCCAGCGACAGAAAAATTGCGACTTCACTGGGGACCATCTTTTTATTGTTTCCAAAGGAAGGGTTATTTCTAATTATTGTTTTTATTTTAATTTTTGTTACATGTGTGATTCTTTGGTTCTGTTACTTGTGTGGTTCTGTTACAAGTGATACATTATGGACAAATCCTAACCCGGATTAGGTACACATAAGAAATTAGGTGGAGGGTATAGTCATGTGCAGGCGCACTTGAGAATCCTTCCGCTCAGTGGAGGTTCCTTGTTGGTAATATATGTTTAGCATGCTTTCGTAGCGAAGACATTATTGCCGCATTGAACTGTAGAAGCTGAGAGACCGTAGAACCCCAACCCATCCAGGCCTTATTAGGACGTGGTGCAGAAACGATCCAGGTGAAGACTTGGATAGTTGTCATGCGGAGAACCACACTCAGACGAGTTTTTCTTGAGAATATTTCTGGCTCATCAGTTTAGTTGTGAAAGCCGGTAATATCCGAAAGAAAAATGTAGACTCTGACGTATCAGTAGAACATGTTGTACAGGTGATTAACTAGATCTATCCCTATTTGGTTCTCTGACCTCATGCACGTGACGCTGGACCTTTGAACCTGTGTGTACTATGTTTGAATTACCATGTTTGTGTACCATGTTTGCGTTACCATTACCATGTCTGTTTTACCATGTTTGAATATGTGGCATTCATGCATCCACGCATTCATACATTCCAAAAAAAAACCCATTTTTTTTCCATAAAAACATGATTTTTCCAAAGATTTAGAGAAATTTTCTTTGCAAACATTTTAGGATTTAGTCATGGAAGAAGTAAAAAGGCATACCAAGAAATACGGTTTCAAAGCGCCTGATGTGGGAAAACTGATAGAGTTAGCATCTTCTGTACAAAATCCTTCTAATTTTAGGAAAAGTTATGGAAAACTTTTGCCTATCCTGAACACTCATGTTGATGAAGGACTTCTCAAAACTCTGGTTCAGTTCTATGATCCCGTCTACCGTTGTTTCACCTTTCCAGACTACCAGTTGGTACCGACCTTGGAAGAATATGCCAATCTTTTGGGTATCCCTGTGTCTGACAAAATACCCTTCAATGGTTTGGAAGCCATTCCTAAGTCACATGTCATTGCAACAAGTATCCACTTGAAGAAATCTGAAGTAGAGAGTAATTGGACTACCAAAGGAAACCTTCCGGGTTTAACTTCACACTTCCTGGTAAAGAAAGCCTTTGATTTCATCGAAACTGGTAGCATGATAGCTTTTGAAGCTGTACTAGCCTTGCTCATCTATGGGTTGGTTCTGTTTCCCAATGTCGACAACTTTGTTGATATCAATGCCATAAAGATTTTTCTGATTGGAAATCCTGTTCCGACTTTACTTGGTGACATGTATTTCTCTGTCCATCATAGGAATCGCCAAGGCGGTGGAATCATTGTATGTTGTGCACCTCTATTGTTCAAATGGATTGTTTCACACTTACCTGAGTCTCCTATTTTCATAGAAAACCGAGAAGGTTTGCGTTGGCCTCGAAGACTTATGTCTCTTACTAATAATGATATCCGTTGGTATACCTTGGCTCGCTGTGGTACAGAAACCATTGATAGTTGCGGAGAATTCGCCAACGTACCTCTCATTGGTACACAAGGAGGAATTAACTACAATCCGATCTTAGCCCGACGACAACTCGGGTATGCAAATTCAGTTAAACCTGTTGGTCTCGCAGTAGAAAGCTACTTCTATCAAGAAAGGGAAGATCCTCAAAGGTTGAAGACAAGAATGATGAGAGCTTGGTACGACGTCCGATGGAAAGAAAAAGGTGAGGAAAAGAATTGCATTGCTACGGACGCCTACACCTGCTGGGTAAAGAAAAGAGCAAAGGAGTTTCAAATGCCTTATGATTATGAAAAACCCATGTCTCTTGTGGTACCTCAACTACCCAATATTCCCATTCCCACTATGAAGGAATACCAAGACACTTTAGCCAAGATGAGGTTAGAGAAAAACGCTTGGGAGCACAAGTTTCGTAGGACCGATATGGAAAACAGAAGGTTGAAGAAACAAGTGAAAGATCACGAAGAAACTCTCTACTGTCAAGATGGATGGCTCATGAGTAAAGATGAGAAGATTCGTCAGAAAGACGCTGCAATCAAGAGATACATCAAAGAAAGCAAGAAAAAACCTGAAGGTTCAACAAGCAACGCTCCAACTCCTGACGATTGGAAGAATATTGTTGACAAGCTAAAGACCGAAAAGGCCGAATTGAAAGCTTACTATGGGAAAGAAATCATGAAGCTCAAACTGCACAATGCATTTGGTTCTTCGTCTGATGAAGATGCTTAGGATTGTTTAGCTTTTTATTTGCTTTTGTAAGGAGCTACGCTCCAATGTCGTAACATTTCCAATTATTGTAATAAAATAAAAAAAAATGAATGAATAAAAGATTTGTTTGTGTTCAAATGTTTGCAAGAGAATAATCTTTAAAATATTTGGAAAAATCATAAATTTCTTTTTGCATGCATCATTCTGCATATCGAGTCTGTTGTATAGAGTCTCATCTTTTGGATCTTTCTCCATTAGATCGTCAAGCTGTCGCGTCTCAAAGTTTCTCGACCGCGCTCGCAATCAGATCACAAATACAATACTCGTTCAAGCAGAAGAAGAGTAATGGAACACTCTGAACAAGAGAATATTGAGCTCCGTGGTACAGTGACCACTCTTCAGGAAAAGTTGGAAAGTCTCACTACTCTGGTTGACTCTTTAATGGCCGCACAGAATCAGCCGCCGCCACCTAACAGTCAAGCAACAGTAACATCTGAGGTCACTACTCCAGTTTCTACGGTTGCATTCGGCATTCCATCTTTCTCCATGCCAGAAGGTTGGGGCACGCCTTTTAGCTTTGGTACAGGTTTCCGCCATAATGTTTCTGGGGTTCAAACATCCACAACTGAAGCGCCTGCTGCTCAGAGTTCACAGTTCACTCCAAATCAGGGGATAACTTTTTCTCAAGTTACTATGGCACTTTCTCAACCCACTATGACGGTTCCGACTCCTATGGTTCACACTGTTCCTTACGGAGACAATGAGGTTTATCATGATCAGGGTGATAGCACAAATCAGCGAAGCCTTGTAGGAGATCTCCAAGAACAATTCAACAAGATTCAGCTGGAAGTTAAAGCTATTCGGGGAAAAGATTTGTTTGGAAAGAATGCCCAGGAGCTATGTTTGGTTCCCAGTGTACAGATACCTGCTAAGTTCAAGGTCCCAGACTTTGAGAAGTACAAAGGTAGTTCTTGTCCACAAAGCCATCTTGTGATGTATGCCCGGAAGATGTCTACTTATGCAGATAATCATCAGTTGCTTATCCATTACTTTCAAGACAGTTTGACTGGTGCCGCACTGAAGTGGTACACAGGCTTGGATAGCACTAATATTCGAACATTCAATGACTTAGGCGAGGCCTTTATCCGACAATACAAGTATAACTCGGATATGGCTCCAGACAGAGATCAGCTTCGATCCATGGCTCAGAAAGACCATGAAACTTTCAAAGAGTATGCCCAACGATGGAGAGAAACTGCTGCTCAGATTAATCCACCGTTAAAAGAGAAAGAGATGACAAAGATCTTCTTGAATACTCTCAGTCCGTTTTATTATGAACGCATGATTGCTAGTGCTCCAAGTGATTTCACCGAGATGGTAAACATGGGGATGCGTCTAGAAGAAGGAGTCCGAACCGGACGTCTGACTAAAGAAGGTGGATCTTCAAGTGGAATCAAAAAGTTTGGAAGTGGTTTCCCAAAGAAGAAAGAACAAAGTGTTGACATGGTATCCCAAGACAAGCCAAGAGGAAACGTCAATCGTCGACAACAGATTGCTGCTATTGCGCCAGCCGTTAATACAACACCGAATCCGGGATTTACTCCGCAGTTTCAACAACAACAGCCTCGACAACAGGCTCAGCAGTTTAACAATAATCAGAATCGTGTACAAAGAGCTCCACAGTTTGATCCGATTCCAATGACCTACACAGAATTGTACCCTGCTTTGATTGAAAGAGGTCTTGTTCAAACTAAAGCACCACCACCAGTACCTGAGAAACTCCCATGGTGGTACAAAGCTGAGGTCTCATGCCCTTATCATCAAGGAGCGCCTGGCCATGATCTTGAACATTGCATAGCTTTGAAACATGAAGTTCAGAGGTTGGTAAGATCTAATCTCCTCTCTTTCAGAAATTTGAATCCAAATGTGCAAGAAAATCCGCTGCCCAATCATGGAGGGCATGTTATAAACATGGTGTATGGATGTCCTGGTCCGTACCGAGTCTATAATATCAATTTCTCAAGAGCCAATTTGGTACAAATGCACGCCACTCTCTGTCGAGGGCAGAATTTTCGCCAGCATCACTATGGTTCCTGTAGCATATGTTGTGTAGATTCTCATGGATGTTCGATTGTGAGAAGAGATCTCCAAGTTCTGTTGGATAATGGTACTATTCAGATCTACAGAAATAGGAATGAAAATGAAGTTAACATGATAGGATGCTATCCGCATGAGCTTTTAGTCTCAGATATCAACTCGGAAATGCCTACAGTTAACGTCATCGTTCCTCATTTCAACATGCCTGAGCGCATGGAAGTTACTTACAACAAGCCGAAGGTTCCTGTTGCTCCTTTGATCATTTGTCTACCTGGACCTGTTCCCTATGACTCTGACAAGGCAGTTCCATACAATTACAATGCCACAATGATAAAGAATGGACAAGAAGTTCCTTTACCTACTCTTTCATCTGTCGTGAACATCGCTGATGTGAGTCGAGTAACAAGAAGTGGACGTGTGTATACTCCATTACCTCCAAAGCAACCTGTTGCTCCTGCAACCGGACAAAATCCTGCCAATGTTCCAGTAGGAAATCCTGTGGAAACTCCTGTCAGTAATACAAACACTGATGTTGGTCAATCCAGTGGAACCAATGTCAATCCTGACTTTGACGGAATTTTGAAGCTTATCAAAAGAAGTGAATACAAGATTGTGGATCAGCTTATGCAGACTCCTTCAAAAATCTCAATACTTTCATTGCTGTTGAATTCAGAAGCACACCGGGAAGCCCTGATGCGAGTCTTGGATCAAGCTTTTGTTGATCATGATGTGACTGTTGACCACTTTGATGGGATAATAGCCAATATAACAGCTTGCAACAATTTAAGCTTCTGTGATGAAGAACTCCCCGAGGAGGGTAGAAATCACAATCTTGCTTTACACATTTCTATGAACTGTCAGTCAGACTCTTTGTCCAATGTATTGGTAGACACCGGATCTTCCTTGAATGTGATGCCAAAGACGACTCTTGCTCGTTTGTCTTACCAAGGAATGCCTATGAAGTTCAGTGGTGTAGTTGTCAAAGCATTTGATGGATCGCGAAAATCTGTTATCGGCGAAGTCAACCTTCCCATGACAATTGGTCCACATACATTTCAAATCACCTTCCAGGTCATGGACATTCAAGCTGCTTATAGCTGTCTGTTAGGACGACCATGGATCCATGAAGCAGGGGCAGTAACTTCTACGCTCCATCAAAAGTTAAAATTTGTAACAAATGGAAAATTGGTAACGATAAGTGGAGAACAGGCCTTGATGGTGAGTCATTTGTCCAATTTCTCTTTCATTGGTGCTGATGATGTGGAAGGAACTCAGTTCCAAGGTCTCTCTTTAGAAGACGAATCTTCCAAAAAGAAAGCATCGATCTCTTCTTACAAAGAGGCGGTAAAAGTAGTGAAAGATGGAACTACCACTGGCTGGGGGCAAGTTGTGATCCCTACTAAGAATGAAACCAGAGCAGGCCTCGGATGTTCACCAACATTCTCAAATTGCACCAAGAAAGATGAAACCCTTCGTCCAATCAAAGAAACATTCATTAGTGGAGGGTTCCTTAACCCAATTCCTCAAGGGGTTAATGTCCTTATTGAAGAATGCATCGAAGAAGGTCTCTCCGATACTGAAGAAGAATGGAAATGTTATCTCAATGACTCGGGATACATATCTCAGGAAGAACCATATCCTCCGTCAGAGAAATCCAAAGGCAATGAAACTGAGCCTGTTCCTGCAGAAATATGGGACACTTTGGGACAACCAAGTGGAAAATTTGATTATATGGTGAAATATACTGCACCTGAAAGTTACAAGATTGCGATTGAGGATATCCAACCAACTGGATGGGGAGATTCCTTTGAATATAATAGTCAACCAGAAGAGGCTTATCCGCCCTGTCAATTCTCTCAGCAGCCTGAAATTACTGAAGATTTCGGATTCAATGCATCTGCCAAGATTGATAATCCTGACGATGGTTATTATCACATAAATGCCATTTTTGAAGATGAAGGGGAAGATGGTCCCGCAACTGACTCGGAAAGTGTCGCTGACAATGAGTCTCTTCATCCTGAAGACTGGGAAATACATCCTGAAAATTCTGAAGATTGTGACTCATCATATGCTCTTCAAGAAGTAGAAGAAGACCGTTTCAACTCTACAAAGAACAAGGTTGACAAACCAGGGCCTTCAAATCCTGCTCGACCAGCGGTCAATGTCAACACTGAAGATAACTCTGAGGAGAATTTTCCTGAATACATAATACACAGAGGAGTTCGTTGCTACTGGAAAGCTGTCGACGTTCCGAATATTGTTCGCCGCTCAAAGTAATCACCTCGCTGTTATTTTGACCTCCTGCCTTGCCCAAAGCAGAGAGATGTTTTATAGGGCTTCGCTTTTAAATGTTCCGCCCAAATAACTTTGTGTATAGGGCTTTGTTTTAAAAGTTTCCCTCTTTGTCCTGCCCAAGACAAATGAGTTTGTGTTTAGGGCTTTGTTTCAAAAATGAATCATAAATAAAGTGTCATTTTGAATTCCCTACATTATGTGTTTTATTTTTGCTTTTTCTGGAAATGGTAATCCTAAAAAACCAAAATGAAAAAACTTTTCAAAAAAATCTGCATACACTCTTGCATTCATAAATTTTCTGAAATAAATATAAATCACATGTGCAGATTTACTATTGATAAACCCATTGAATGCAATAACCCTATGCCCTCTCCCAACTTTGAGTTTCCTGTGTTCGAAGCCGAAGAAGAGGAAGAAGAGGAGATCCCGGACGAGATCTCTCGATTACTTAAGCACGAGGAAAGAACCATTCTGCCTCACAAAGAGCCTTTAGAAAAGATCAACTTGGGTTCTGAAGAAGACAAAAAAGAAGTGACCATTGGATCACTGCTTGATGCTGATATCAAGAGTAAGTTGACAGACCTTCTCAAAGAATATGTTGACGTGTTTGCCTGGTCCTACCAAGACATGCCTGGGCTGGATACCAATATTGTTCAGCATTACTTGCCATTGAAGCCAGAATGTCCGCCGGTTAAGCAGAAATTGCGAAGGACTCACCCTGATATGGCTAACAAGATCAAAGTGGAAGTTCAAAAGCAGCTCGACGCAGGTTTTCTTGTCACCTCTGAGTATCCTCAATGGTTGGCCAACATAGTGCCAGTTCCGAAGAAAGATGGAAAGGTCAGAATGTGTGTTGACTACCGTGACTTGAACAAGGCCAGTCCAAAAGATGATTTTCCATTACCACATATCGACATGCTGGTTGATAACACCGCTAAGTTCAACGTCTTTTCCTTCATGGACGGGTTCTCCGGTTATAATCAGATCAAGATGGCTCCTGAAGACATGGAGAAGACATCTTTCATCACCCCATGGGGTACTTTTTGCTACAAAGTAATGCCGTTTGGATTGAAGAATGCAGGCGCAACTTACCAAAGGGCAATGACTACTCTCTTTCATGACATGATGCATAAAGAAATAGAAGTTTATGTGGACGACATGATAGCCAAGTCCAGCACAGAAGAAGAACATATTGAATACCTTTTGAAGTTGTTTCAACGATTAAGGAAATATCAGCTTCGTTTGAATCCTAACAAATGTACTTTTGGGGTTAGATCTGGAAAACTCTTGGGTTTCATTGTCAGCCAAAGAGGTATTGAAGTAGATCCCGACAAAGTCAGAGCTATTCAAGAGATGCCTGCACCAAAAACTGAAAAGCAAGTAAGAGGATTTCTCGGACGATTGAACTATATCTCCAGATTTATCTCTCAAATGACTGCTACTTGTGGGCCGATTTTCAAGCTTCTCCGCAAAGATCAAGGGGTTGTATGGACTGAAGATTGCCAGAAAGCGTTCGACAGTATCAAAGAGTACCTGTTAGAACCACCAATATTGATTCCTCCAGTTGAAGGAAGACCATTAATCATGTACCTTACTGTGTTAGAAGAATCCATGGGTTGTATGCTTGGACAGCAAGATGAAACCGGTAAGAAGGAGCATGCCATCTATTACTTGAGTAAGAAATTCACAGACTGTGAGTCTCGTTACTCCATGCTCGAAAAAACATGTTGTGCTTTGGCTTGGGCTTCAAAACGTCTCCGCCAATACATGATCAACAATACTACTTGGTTAATCTCCAAAATGGATCCGATCAAGTATGTCTTTGAAAAGCCTGCCTTAACAGGAAGGATTGCCCGATGGCAAATGCTGTTGTCTGAATATGACATTGAATACCGTGCTCAGAAAGCGGTCAAAGGAAGCATTCTCGCCGATCACTTGGCGCATCAACCAATTAATGAATATCAATCTCTCAAGTTTGACTTTCCTGATGAAGATGTCATGTACTTGAAGATGAAAGATTGTGACGAACCGTTACCTGAAGAAGGTCCTGATCCTGAATCAAGATGGGGCCTAATTTTTGATGGAGCAGTAAACGCTTTTGGCAATGGAATTGGGGCAATCATCATCACTCCCAAGGGTACTCATATCCCGTTCTCCGCCAGATTGCTATTTGATTGTACCAACAACATCGCAGAATATGAAGCTTGTATCATGGGTCTCGAAGAAGCCATTGACTTAAGGATCAAGATCCTCGACATATATGGAGATTCAGCCCTTGTGATCAACCAAATCAAAGACAAGTGGGAAACTTACCACCCTGGTTTGATTCCTTACAGAGATTATGCAAGACGTCTGTTGACTTTCTTCAACAAAGTTGAGTTGCATCATATACCTCGAGATCAGAATCGAATGGCAGACGCCTTGGCTACTCTATCTTCCATGTTCAAAGTCAATCACTGGAATGATGTGCCTAAAGTCAGGATCACGCGCCTTGAAAGGCCCGCTTATGTGTTTGCAACTGAAGCAGTCATCGATGATAAACCGTGGTTCCACGACATCAAACGCTTCCTTCAAACTCAAGAGTACCCGCTTGGGGCATCAAACAAAGATAAGAAAACTCTAAGGAGACTTTCTGGCAGTTTCTTCCTGAACGGAGATGTGCTATACAAAAGAAACTTCGATATGGTTTTGCTCAGATGCGTGGATAGACACGAAGCAGACATGTTAATGCATGAAGTGCATGAAGGGTCCTTTGGAACTCATTCAAATGGGCATGCAATGTCCAAAAAGATCTTAAGAGCAGGATACTATTGGTTGACAATGGAATCTGACTGTTATAAACACGTGAAGAGATGTCACAAGTGCCAGATCTACGCAGATAAGATCCATGTGCCACCGACTCTACTCAACGTTCTTTCATCTCCGTGGCCTTTTTCCATGTGGGGTATCGACATGATTGGAATGATCGAACCAAAAGCTTCGAACGGTCATCGTTTCATCTTGGTAGCAATTGATTACTTCACCAAATGGGTCGAAGCAGCATCTTACGCCAATGTTACAAGACAAGTGGTTGTGAGGTTTATCAAGAATAACATCATTTGCCGATATGGTATTCCCAGCAAGATCATTACTGACAATGGTTCAAACTTGAATAACAAAATGATGAAAGAATTACGTGAGGAATTCAAGATTGAGCATCATAACTCTTCTCCTTACAGGCCAAAAATGAACGGCGCTGTTGAAGCTGCTAACAAGAACATTAAGAAGATCGTCCAGAAAATGGTCGTCACTTACAAAGACTGGCATGAAATGCTGCCATTTGCTTTACATGGGTACCGTACTTCAGTGCGTACTTCAACAGGGGCAACTCCTTTTTCTCTAGTATACGGCATGGAAGCTGTGCTCCCCGTAGAAGTTGAAATCCCATCAATGAGAGTCCTCATGGAAACTAAGTTATCAGAGGCTGAATGGTGTCAAAACAGATACGATCAGTTGAACTTAATCGAAGAAAAACGTATGACTGCTCTATGCCATGGACAGTTATACCAAGCAAGGATGAAACAAGCCTTCAATAAAAAGGTTCGACCTCGTGAATTTCGAGAAGGTGACCTCGTGCTTAAAAAGATCTTGTCTTTTCAACCAGATTCTAGGGGCAAATGGTCTCCTAATTACGAAGGCCCGTATGTTGTCAAAAGAACATTTTCTGGCGGCGCCATGACTCTTGCAACCATGGATGGTGATGAACTCCCATATCCTGTGAATGCTGATGCAGTCAAGAAATACTTTGTCTAAAAAAGAACAAAAGAACAGCTCGGTAAGTCGAAAACCCGCAAAGGGCGACTTAGGCAAAAATGAGCGTCTCGGTGGACTGAAAACCCGAAAGGGCGGTCCAGGCAAAAATTAGAGACAATAAACAGAAAAAAATTCATCCTGGTAGATTGAAAACCTGAAAGGGCAATCTAGGCAAAAATTAGGGATTTATGACAAAGTAACTGCATCAGTCTGTACTTCGTCACCTGAGGAGTCTTTTTCCATCAAAGGATCTTCGATCAAATCATCGCCGATCTGAAGCAACAAGCACAGTTGGAACTCAAAGTTGTTAGAGGGAATAGTGGTTATTGCTTTCAATGTAGCCTTTTCCGCATAATTACCATTTCCAACTTTTGTAAATACTCTATGGAATCACGCCTTTAGCTGGTTACCATTCTATTAAATAAGTTTGAGCCTTGTGCCCATTTGTTTGCAATCTCTAATTTCTTTTAGCTTTCAAAATGACGCTTTAATTATGTTATTCACTTTTGAAAAAAGAAAATAAGTTTTAAATGAATTTACTCCACTTTTCTTTTTCAAAATAAAAGCGAAATTTTCCTTTGAGTTGTGAACAACGGAAGGAACATCAGCAGTCGTCTCCATAGGATGAACAAAAGGATTCTCCCTGAAAAATTGTTGAGACAACGGTATTCTTGTCCCAAAAAAGAATTCTTGAAGCAATTACCCCTCGAGGTAAAGAAGCTCTTCTATCCCCAGTGAAGAAGCTCTTCTATCCCCAGTGAAGAAGCTCTCCTATCCTCAGTGACGAAGATTTTCCATCTCCAGTGAAGAAGTTCTTCCCTCTCAATAAGAAAAGATGCTCATCTTCCCCAGAGAAGTTTAAAGCACACAGCATTGTTCACCTGTGTTATCTACACCGTGTTGAAAAACATTTGCCAAGTATCTGGTTGTATTGCGACGTCGGTCCCTCTCCAGTATACACTTCATTATCTGTCAGTTTCGTCAGCATGCATGCTACATTCATGACATTCATCATTCATACATATTTGCATCATTTATGCATTCTTTCATTTTTCAATAATCACCTGTTTAGGATATATCTATCCCAAAAAAAAAAAAAAAGAAAAAGAAAAGAAAAAGAAAAAAGAAAAAGTATGGGCGTGTCATCTCTCCAGTAGGTTGTCACCCATAAGCAAAAAAAAAAAAAAAAAAAAAAAACATCTTCTTTCTCCAGTTCCCCACTGAGATCATTCCTCGTGGAAGAAGGTTGCTTTAGTTTCTCCTCTCAAAACAAAGGAGAAAATACCCAGTTGAGTTCATTCCTCATGGGTACAAAGTCTTGTTTGACTGTCTCTTTCCAATTCATTCTTGGTTAGAACTTTGTCTTTACCAAATATTCAAATTCCGATTCCTCAAACAGAGTCGTGAAAAATAGACAATAAGCAATAGCCTCATCATCTGAGCAGCTTATGTCTCTTCCAAAAGAAATTTCCTCTCAAGGAAATCAATCATGAAGATCACTTGACAATCAGGGTCTTATTACTGTTCACAAGGCTGAATAACCAGTAATTTCCCTAACAAAGTCTCCAGAATCATTTTATCACTCGGCTGATAATTGATCATGTCTTCAAAACCGCTATCACAAGGCTGGTAGTCGGTAACCTTTTGTTCTGGTTATATTATTAAACATGTCTATCACCATGCTGATAGTCGGTAATATTAACCAAACCTTTGAAACTCTTTTACCTTGTCAAGTCTATCACAACGCTGGTAGTCGGTAATACAGTTTCATACCTTTCACCTTCGCATTATTAAACAAGTCTATCCCCAAGCTGATAGTCGATAATGTCGATAGGTAAGCTTTTCTTACAAAGCTATCATTCTCTGGCGAAGCGTACACTTGCTTCCCCGAAAAGAAAGAAAACGGATTCTCTTCCTAAAACGGATTGAGACATCCTTCCCAATATCTTTTCCCCAGTGGAGTCAGTTCTTGATATTCCCTCGGTAAAGATATCCTTGCATCATCCGCAATTTTGGTATCTTAGGTCCAAAATTTGCGTCTTCTGATATTTAAGTCTCTTCCACCCTATCAAAACGAAGATTTTTCAATCTTCCTGTTTCAGGTTGAAGAAACTTAAATAGGGGCATCTGTCATACCCCAATTTTTGACCTAAGATACCACCTCATATCATAGCATATGCATCATTTGCATCTCTAACAAATTGCATAGCTTGTGTTTGTTACTTGTGACTCAGCAGGATTTAATCAAGAAATCACTCATCAATACAAGTAACAATCAATTAGGGTTTTGTTCTCCCTTCATCTCAAATGAATCATCTTCATCAACAATTAACATTTGGTCCTAAAAAATCCATCTCAACAAGCTCAAAGGCTTTGAATCGACTGAATTAGGGTTTTGACTGAAGACAGCATACTCCTGACTTTTGCTCAGGATTTGACCTAATGACTTGGGACATGACCTCAAAACCCCAAGTACATCATTTTGACCTAATCCATTGGCTCAGAACATCTCCTATACAAAGATTGATCAGACAAATCCTCAGATCAGGGTTTTTGAACTATCAGGGACTAAAATCAGGGATCACATTTGGGAAACCCTAAAAACCCCCAGGAAGTCAATCAAAGGTTTCAATCATCCTCAAATAATCCCTATGACAATATACAATGGAAATTACATCTCAATTCAAGACCTACAGGCATCAATTTCATCAGGTCGACAATTAGGGTTTTTGACCTAATTCACTGAGCAACTGACTTTTTAATCAGGACATGGTGCCACAACTCAAACCATGGCTCAATATCCTCTAATGCTTCAATGTAATCCATTCATACTATTCATTTGATGAGGATAGCCTGTTTCACTTGAAATCTCCAGAAACGCGATTCGTCTGAAAAAGCCAACTGTACAAGATCACCATTGACTTTTGGGGAATTTTGGTCAACCATGACTTTTGAAGTTTTGAATCATCAATATATGATATGAGAAGTCATTTGATCAAGGAAAATCAAGAAAATCAATCAAGAATCAAAAAGTCAAAAGTTTGACTTTCATACTTAGAAAATTTTCTAAGTGTTTTTCAATGGTTTTTTCCAAACTTTGGAAGGGAATTTCTCAAAATTTCACCTACAAACTGAAACAAACTCCAAACATGAAAGTTGTAGATTTAGATCCAATAAACAACTTTGACACATATAAAATTTTTCCATAAGATCAACCATTTAAGAGATATGGTGCTTCAAAGTTGGTACTTTTTGAAAACTTCACTTGAAATCTCATTTTCTTCAAAGTTCATGGATCTTTTTCACCCACTTCCTTAAAGATCTTGAAGAAACTTTCAACTAGGGTTTTGATGTGTGTAACATGAGCTTTCCAAAATGTCCAAGAGCATGAAAAAATATGGAGTGTAGCTATGGTTTTGAATTATGCATTTAGTGATCATTTTCACTTGAAATTTCAAGACATTTTCACTAAGTTATGAACCAAATTGCCAAATGGACCAAGTAATGATGCATAGAAGCAATAATTGAGAGATATTTTCTGGTTTAAGATCAGATAGGAAAGAGATAAGAAGCTTGGCCAAAATAACCATGGTTTAGTTACTTTAACCATTTGCATTTAATGTGAAAGATTCCACTTTATCCCTTAAGCCAAATCATCACTTCTTGAAGCAAGTTGCAAAGCTCTTCATTCAGACTCTTTGGCCTATAAATAGAGGTCATTTCCACTCTTCAAATCACACCAAAACCTCATAATCATAGGTTTTCTTTCTTCTTTCTTAAGTT